>NW_020224111.1:422938-526189 GCF_003070985.1 Temnothorax curvispinosus
GTTACAACCGATATAGAAGACCGGCATGGTCACCTTCGAACTATCCCGCGGCTTCGACGACGATAATTGTTTGCCGCGCCACAGCGGATGTTCGTTGAGTAGCTCGCGATTATGAATTCTATTAGGCACCATCGTGCCGATAATGATCGACATTACGAAAATAAAAGCGTATATCGCGAGAGACATGTCTTGCATCGAGTCACGTCTCGTACTCGCATTAAGACGAGAAAGACTAAGATAGGGTATCTTATACTTTTTGAAATCGAAACTCGAGATAATTAATACAATGATGATTGTAATCTGTGATCGAGTTTAAAGTGATCAAAATTAATAACGTTTTATTAACTCATATGATCGAGTATAATTGAATATTATATCATTAGTAGAATAATTGTACATTAATATGTCACAAGGAATAAATCGATAAGTATATTTAGAAAAAGATATTTATTTAATAGCATTTTAAAGTTTTTATATATATATTTTTATAAATCTATTCTTATATACAAATTTGAAATTTATTGTTCAGTAATTTTTCACCTAAACTTTTTATTTGTCTCCTCTTTAATATTAAGCTGAGCATGTTAACCAAATTAAATCGTATAATTAAAGAAACACTAAAAAATGTCAATTTTTTTTATACTCAATCTATTTTTATCTTTTATTAATAATCTTTATTAATATTATATGAAACAATTTACTTTCCATATAAATTTTCACTTTTACTAATTATAGAATTAATAGAATACTTACATATTTAAAAGATAAAATGTAAATTATTTAGCAGAAAAACATTCAATATTTTTTTGGTTGTTTATGTTTTCTGTATTTTTTCTTTAATATCTAATAAATTAATTAGTAATTCAATATTTTTTCAGTTTAATATATTTATGCTGTTTATATTATTTTTATTTTATATTTAAAGCGCTAGCCTCTATTTTTAACATACATACACACAAATCGTTCTTGCATTGATGTTTTTATAGGCTATTCTGCGGATTAAAAAATTGCCATGGCCATCGTGAATTACGTCTCAATTTTACGCTAACATCCAAAGGACACACAAGTCGCGCAAAGTTATGCAACCGAATCTTCCTCTCGTCCGCGACATCTCGAGATTCATCATCGTACGATACAACGTCGCAGTATTTTCTCGTATTCCTATTACGCAAATGCCAATTCGTTCCCTCCCCTCTCGTAACCTCGATTCTCGTGCACATCTCTCCTCTCTCGGCAGCGGGGAACAATGGCGCCATTACGGCTACGGGCCTCGTCATCGTCCTCACGGGTTTCTCAGCACGCCAGCCGGCGTTACTGCGATTTTCACGAAAGCTGCACGTAGTACAATGGCTTCATGCTCCGCTCGTCTTCTCGACGTACGTCATTTGAGACACACGCTGCCGATTAATCGAGAAGCTATAACGTTTTGCATGCATCGCGGATAATTGTACAGCTCGCGCTGTAGTTAGATATTTAGAATTGATGTTGTTCCGTTACAGACAGACATCCATAAATTGTATAGCGTATTATTTTGATATGCAAAGAGATACTTTTTAAATATAGCTAATAGTATTTTAAAAAATACAATTGTGACGTTATTATCCGTGAGCATCGATAACACAATGCCGCATTGTATGACAGATATAAAGATAAATGTAATATAATCAAAACTAATGTTTCGATTTTTTTTAATCTTTAAAAAATAATCCAAAAAATTAATGAAAACTAGTTACGGGACATTCTGGTTGGTTGTTTTGGTCAAAAATAAAATGTGAAGTTTTAAACAGATAGCACCTATATGTATAGATAAATAGGCCGTTTATTGTAATTGAAATATCACTATATAATTTTGTTTTTATATTTCATCGTGCCCTTCGACTTTCGGAAATGTTACGCTAGCCGGGACGCGGCTCGCCTTCGCCAGAATGCGTTAGCGAACTATAACGAGGACCGTTTGTATTCCACGGAAGACACTCCGCAGAGCAGAGCCGCCGAGGTCCCCGGTTATTGATCGGCGCTTAGCTTGCTAGCCGGTTGATTTTACTCCGGCCGGAGGAGGACCATACTGGATGGTAGTGTGGATAATGTTAGCCTATAGCTGCTGGTACACATACATGCGCCCACATACATACACACGCGTACCCACACAGCCGCGTCGGCCCGCCGCCGTCGCGTTCGCCGCACACGTATCCGCTCGGTGCACGTGCGAGGCCGACAGCGGCGGAGGGATCCAACTTCGGCCGTGTACGCCGGAGGATTCGATGTAGGTGCTTTCGTAGCCAGGCAACCCGGGCTCGTTCCAGCCGTGTAACCACACCCTCGATTCACCAATTTATTATTCATCTAATGACCACTCACCATATTCGCGCTCGTATGCGCGCGCGCGCGCGCGCGAGCTTTCCTCCTCACGCATTTCTCTCGCGCGATAATAGGACCTTCTTCCTGAGCCCCAAAGCCGATTGTAAAACTATAAGAATTATAGCGCGGCAAAATAAAGTAAAAGTTAAAATGTAATAGAGATTCTACGACTATGAAAAGATATTGCGAGGAGATACGTTGACCTTTCATCTCTTCATGAATAGAATATTTCTTATAAGTCAGACGAAACATTTTAAAAATATAGCACAAGGTGAGTGTAATATATATTGTTCTATTATGATATCACGATTGGAAGAAATCATATATGAAATTTGTAACAACTAAATTGAGAGAAACACGAGAATTGAAATCTCCTTTTATTCAATAAATACGTCACATCACAATCATAATTTTTGAAATTCGTATCATAAAAGATAATGCGATTGCAAATTACGAAGCAAATAGTATCTCATCCTTCTCCCAGAAGCATGACCGAGAACGAAATAAAAAAAGAGTCAAAAGCGATCGATACATCCATGACACTCGAGACATCGTAAATGCGATGACATTATGACTCCGCCACGTCCCTGGCCAAAAGGTTAGCCTCGACGCTAGCAATGACGAGAGAGATTATCGTGATGACTTCTCCGCGCCTGGCAATCGAATTCGACACGAAAGCTTTTTTTTCTCCCCAGTGTGCGTTTTCGTGGTCATAACAACGGCCGATCATCTAGCTACCCTCAGTCCCCCACCATCGGCGAGATGGGGACGGCGCCAAGGTACGAATGCGAGAACTTACAGGGAAGTCCTAATGATCGAGCGCTTCTTCCCCGAACCCCAGGAATCTGATTCGATCGGACGAAAGAGAGAAAGAGAGCGAGAGAGAGAGAGATGGAGAGGCGAGGAGAAAGCGTCAGAGGCGGCCGAGGGTGTGCGAGGCGGAGAGGGCTGGGGAGGAAGCAGGGCTCACCTCTTGGCTGGATGGGTGGGTGATGGTCGGATGGGTGGTCTGTAGGCTAAAGTCAGATCTCCAAGGTTTCATAGGTGTGTTGGCCACAAACAGTTGCTAGGTAACCGGCTAGGGAGGCAACCGGTCAATACCACGGGGCTCTCGCTGCTGGCTCACCTCTGCATGAGCTAAAACGTCACCGGCGGCGGAGAGTTGCTCTCTCCACCTGTCCCACCCTGCTTCCCGCGCGCGTTCCAACCACCCCGGGTCGCCCCGACGTAGGCGAGGGCACTACAGCAGCAGCAACACCACCGCCGTGCCGTTGTGTGTTGCCGTCCCCCACTATTGACCACCATACTGCCGCCGCCACGTCTACCGGCGCAACCTCCGCTGGTGATACTCGATAACGACGATGGTTCTGTCTTGCTGTGTTTCCACGTTTCCCGATAACTGGCCAGGTTTTAACTTATTATTAATATAGAAGAAGTCGTGACCCTTCGAAGTTGACCGATAACGGTTTTTTTTTTGGGACAGATGTAACAAGTTGTCTGGTATTTTGAACGTCGGACGTATTATCATCTCTCTGAGTCAATCTTAAAATAATAATCTGTACGGTGCTGTAGTTCATAGTCTTTATAGAATAGGCTAGAAAGACTATTCTATATTGACTTTATCCGATACTTCGTATTTATCGAAAGTTGAAGCCGCGACATTTAATAAATCATATCAAATAATCACTTATATATTGTAAAAAACATACATAGTACATATATATTATTTTAGAAATAAAATACTAAAGTATCTGATAAATAATATCCTAACGCATAGAATAAACAGAAAGTTATTTCCTTTTTTAAATAGAGTTAGAAGTTTTCGATTTGCAGAATGGTGTTTAGTGAAGACGCGTAAAAAAATCTGAACTTGAATATTTGCCTAAAATTCAAGGTAGATAATGAGAATAATATCAAGGCCGTAGCATAGATTTTTCATAACATGCGGACGTGGACGAACGAGGCGGATTTAGCCACGTGGTGAACATTCGCCTAAGAATTCGTGAATAATGTATGGAGTGAACGATACATGTATTCACGAACACATGCGCGGGCAATTCTATATTAAGTTGACGGATATTCATAACTGACAACTGCGGCGCAAAATAAATATTATTTGTAGAAGGAAGAACAAGAGATCTCTCTTTTAAGAGAGAAGATCAAAATTTTTGAGAAACATCACGGAATCTACTTCCCGCTCGCGAAAGACAGATATGAAGGGACACGAAAGAAGACATTAAAAGCGACATCGACTTGCATGAGACGGTGCCGGTGTAATTCCGTTATTTTCAATTTTCGCGAGTACGGCCGAGCTTTCGTGAATCCCAATGCGGATTGACGCGTGCGTGCGTGTGCGTATATACCTATGCATGTATACGCACGGTCTTGGCGTCGTTGGGCCGCCGTTAGCCGCCAACCTTTCTCCCTCGTTTCCCGGAATAGCGACCACTCGACGGTCTCAGTTTCTAAATGATACATTCGAGCGTACCTGTACACTTCTTTTTTTTTTTTACGCAATTACAATTCAACTTCGAAAAGAGCAATGGAAATTACACTTTCGCGGAGTATCGCTGCGGTAGCGGACAAAAGATCGAAGCTCGCGGTCGGTGCGACGCATAATATTCTTTTAAGCCTCGACGACTGGTGAGATCGAATATAGCAATTATTTAGCAAAAATAGATATCAGAGCTATTTTCGTGTACGCGCGTTTACCGTACACGTGTATATAGACGCAGCCACGTCCTCCTTATATATGCATTATGCCTGTACCGCATGCATACGTAAATTCTTGTCGTAACTTCGGTCATAAACTTACACGATGGCCTACTTCCAAATTTTACGATTGCCAAGCCTTCGTTTTACCTCGGTTACAAAGTCTATCATTTTTTTCCCAAACCGTCTCAAATGTATAGCATTCTTTATCTAATCTGGAATTCAGCCGGCAATTCGTACGAGATGCAAAATCGTTACGTCGCTATTTCAACAAGAAATTTCACATTTTTCATCATCCCGTGTATTATAGAAAACTCGAAATTACGTTTGCGTATTGATATAATGTGCAGAAATAAACATTATAATATCTCAATTATCACGTCTAATTTTTATTATAGCTCGTATTTTCGCTGTTTCGAACACATTAAACTCCCCGCACACAACTTCATTGCGTGTGTACTCCTAGCCAACCACCGAGCTAACCCTCTTGCCCGGTCGCTTCTCGGAACCACGGCCATGAGACACCCCGCGCGAGGAAGCCCCTGGGACGCCCGAAGGGGGTTATTCTCGCTTCTTCGTGTTTAACATTTGGCACATACCATCCGTATAATGTAATAACAAGAATAAAGTAATAATAGAATTAAAAGATAAACATTTCTAGGATGGTGATGAAAAATCCGAACTTTCCTGTTGAAATAGTAACTCAGCGATTTTGCATCTCGTATAATTCGCCAACTAAATTCTAGATTGGATAAAAAATATTTCGGCTTTGATAAAAGAAATTCTCTTTGTGGTACTTAAGTTTCTCCGTGAAGTTTTGTCAACTTCCTTTATTGGGTTGCAGATTATTACAGACGACACGACATTAAATCTGAAATCACGATGCTGTACGTTATATAATATAAATTATGTGATAGAGACGTATTGCCTATTTGGCGAACGAAACAATTAATATGTCCGTGTAATAAAAGACTAGTGAGTCTAGTGACTCATTAGGTAATTACGTGCACTCGGACGCTGAGTACACCTTTCTAATCTTGTTGAATGCCTTTTGACGGTAAGAGATCGCGGCCGGCGGTTGTTATACGGAGGTAAGGTGATCGTTAAGATGTGGAAAACGCATCCATCGGAGTAGAAATAATGACAATTTTCTCCGTGACATAATCGAGGAGCCAGCAATTTTGAAAGGAGCGACACTTCCTCACGACGAAAATGATTACGGCAGAAACAGGCTATAATACTTTATTATCCAAAATATGTTATAAATAGCATAACTTATAAAGTCATATATATTTTTATATCTGTTTAATGTATTAAAGCATGTAAAAAATATACGAAGTATAATTGAACGCATATATTGAACAATTCTGCAATTTCTTATGTCAGCTTGTCTTTGGCAAAAAAAAAATAAATAATAACGATACGTTTCGCGGATGTATTTCCTTCACTTTGGTCAGAAACTTCAGTTACCTTACACGGTCCCCTCGCTCACTTTACAACAGCGGTAGGTTATCTACCCGCGGGCGAGTCGATTCTTCTCTTTCTGCTCTGTGTACATCCGCACCTCGAGTTCGTTCCTCACCTGCACTCACCTGTCTTCCGCTCACTTTCCTTGCCCTACGTGGACAGCGCTCTACTTTTGTTGCATTTAAACGATGCGACTCGCGCCGTGCCATATATACGATACGAGTTTTCACGTTGTCGCGGCAAACGCCGCCGTTTGTAATACGTTTGTTAAAAGAAAGAAGGATCTCCCTTATCGCTTTCTTGGGCATATATTTCGTTTCCCGTTGCCCAACATTTCACGCTTTTAACGAATTCGGAATCGATTATCGTTTTAGATTAGAAAATAAGATGTGACGTCTTTGTTTCGAAGATGTGTAACTACATTGCAAACTTTCTTTCTAGTTAGAACAACGAACTCAGATTTTTGTTTATCGATGAGACACAAAATTATTACGTTGCTAATCGACTACGTACAAAGTCTACGTCAAGTCTGACGCAGGTTTCAGAAATGTGGATATTTTCGATGTGGAAATATATCAGAAATATCTATCTAATCACTATCCAAACTTAATGTTATATATCGGGTTAACGAATTCACACGTGACTCGCAGAGATCGTTGAACCCGAAGAGGCGCTGACAGGACAGAGAATCCCCTCCTACCTTGCAGAAGAGTGCCGAATATACACAGTGTGTCCAAACAAAGCTATATATATATATCAATAGCGAAGCTGCATTCTTGACAAGTTGATTTTAATCACGTTTAACTCGATCGTTCGACTCGTTAACGTAGACAAATTTCTTTAAAATATACACGTTGGACTGTTTACAAAGAGATTTAATACGAGAAAATTCATATCTCTCTAAATTTCTTGGAATAGGAATACTGCCACTCCAGTGAGATTTCACTCTTTTGGAGTAAAATTTCACTCTTTTGGAGTGAGATCTCACTCAAAAAATATCTCACTCCAAAAGAGTAAAATCTTACTCCAAAAGAGTGAAATCTCACTGGAGTGGCAGTATTCCCACTCCAAGAAATTTAGAGAGATAGAGATTTGGTCGAGAAGTTTCGTGACACAAAGTTCGGCTAGTATTTTTGCAAATATTTCTAACAAGTCGCCACATCATGCTTTGAGCACATTCGCGTATCTTTGTATAGTGCAGAACAGTCTATAGTTTTTGCATTTCCATCACGTTTTCCGCGATACACCCACGCTCGACCGCTAATTGATCAAGATGAAGTTTCCCACATCCGGGAGCTTTTCTTATAAATCTTCCCTGCTTCGCATTTTCATTATATCCAACGTGCAGTGTACCGGGCGTGTCGGCGTCGCACGCACATATGTATATCCATACTCTTCCACGTTCGCTCGTGCCGACGATATCGTGTTCGCGCTTATCGCACCGACCCATCCGTTTGTAGCTGGCAATACGACAGTACAACAAAAAAGGAGATGAATTGTAATACTTTCATTCTATATAATGACTCTAATGATTATTCTAAGAATCATGTTCTCCAGTGGCATATTCAGAAAGTGTTACAGAAAAAAAAGGCAAAAGACAACGAATAAAGAAAATTCTCAGTTCTTCAGCTCAAAGATTTTCAATTCTAAAAAAAAATTTTGACTATTAAATTAAAGATACGATTTCAAAAATTTAGATCTATACACTTGCACCTTGCAAAGCACTTGTGCATACGATGCTTCCTAATCTTTTGAGCCGAATCATCTGATTTCGAATGTCACGTTTGCTTACGGAGTGGAGTAGCGAAGATTCGACGGAGAACACGGTTCTGATTTGTCAACTAGACTTTGCGCAATGTGATCTGCTACATTTGCTGTATGTCATCGTAACTGGTCACTTTAATCCGAGAAGGCTTCCACGAATTCGTATAGAATGTCACTTGCTTCTCGAGATATGGATCTTGCTGATAGAGTACTGACAGAACGATTTTTCGTGTTTCTCACGTATAGGTACATCCTTCATTTATATCCTTCACATTACTCTTAACAGTAAAACTATTCGCTAATACCGTCAAAATAACATTTTCATTCAACATCGTTTTCATTCATGTATATAATTTTGTAATTGTAGCGATTGTTCAGCACCTTACGAGGAAGTTTTATATTTATATATCTTATTGCGGTAAAAATAGAATAGAAAAAGGAACGTGCATAGCACAGGATGGTACTTGCGAGATCACGATATTATCTGAAATATTTCTGAACTTTTTATTACATCGCGCGAACGATTCTTGTGATGTTTACAACCACGCAAGAAGTGCTTAGCTCGTCAACACCTGCAGTTTTGCAATGGAATCAGATGCAAGATATCCAAAAAATAATACGTATTTTCTCACATGAAACCAGATCCAGATTGTTTAGACCAGCAATGATTGATTTATAAATTTATACGTATTTTTTAATGTCGACAAGAAAATATTCGCCAACTATATGTTGTATATATTCAATTATTTCAGTAAATATACGAATAACTTTACTACTAACAACACACAATAAAAATTATCTTCATCAATACTTGTTTATTAATTTCTCTCTACTCTTTCAAACATTGAAATAATTTGGCCAAATTTTTCATGCTTTGTATACGTCAATTGAAATAAAAAAAGAAAGGTGCTAAGAAAAGTGTTACTGTATTTTTGTGGATAAAGAGTTCATTAATATACAAGATAAGCTTGATCAGGCTGTTAGCTCAGGAAGAAACCAACGAACAACGGCAGCCGAAATTAATATGCATATATATTCGATTATTTAAAAGTCGGATAGAAGATCGAATAAATGAGCGAATGCATAATGCGGAGAGTGACCCTTGATTACTGATCTTTCACCTATTCGGACCAAGTGTAAATTATTCATTAGACACCTTCGAAATTGATCAGTGGATTTATCGGGATATCGATCCGATCGTCTTCTTTATTCAAAAGATCCAAACGAGAACGTTGGGTAACGGTTTTATTCCACGCGAGAAGACCCGTACGACTTTTGATCTCGTACTCCAATAAGGTAGCAACAGCGTATCGGGAGTCTCGACAATTCAGCGGCGAGTTTTGTCGAGGAGATAGTGACCGTCGCAGTACGCAGATGTACTTGGCGTCCAGATGTATCCGTGATACGCGCGCATTACGTGCTGCATATACACGCGCACGACGTGTATGGGTCCACCTGAGTGAGCAGACGAGTGAGTGAGCACGGAGGAGAAGGTGTCTCACATGGGTGCCTCTGTTCCCTGCAACACGAGTCCCACAGATGGGGGAGACATCCGGGCAGCTGACGTTCAAATGAAACTGACTGACTGACTTCGGCTTAACCGACTCCACATCCTCCTTCGATTAAGGAGAACTACGTCCGGAGAGACTGGAGAATGCAGGACGGGGGGATTTGTATGCGCGCCACATTAAATTATATTTCGTTGATATATGCCCGACTAAAGTCTCTTAAGTACACGCTGAATCGATACATCGTGGGAAAAAGGACCACTTAACTTCTTTACTTATAGCTCGTTCGAATTTCGATTCTATTGTACATTTCCTCGTCGTTATAATTTTGATATGAGTCGCGCAATTAAGTACAGGTTTATCTGCACTAAATCTTAATCTAGCTTTATTAATTCTTTTAGCGCACTGATCACAATATCAAATCATCGCGTTCTTAATTTTTCCTTTAACTATTTCTGTTTTATATTTGCTGGTCCTGATATCATTTAAAAAATTCGGTCTTTTGAAATGTATTTTTTAATTAAAAGTAGTGATCACACAGTAAACCAAGGTATAATTTCTTAAAGATTAAAAGTCAATTGCCAGTCTTCGAGGAGCCGAGAGCGCGTGATAATCGAGTTGCTGAATGACGAAAGATCATCTTGCATCTATATTTTCCCTGAACACTGGAAATCCGAGCGAATGTTTGTAACATGAACGATGCTCCGAATCAGGTTGGCACTTGTGTGGTTGCTATCGTCTGATTAATCAGAGACAAGATACGCTGAATCTGAAGTTTGCCGAAAAGATTGGCATCCATTCGAGAACGTATGTACTTATTAGAATATAAAATTCACATCATATAGTTGAACGAGTTGTCATTATTTTGCAACTTGTACGCAAATTAAATCTTATAGGTATCCTCATAACAGCTTCCGCTATTATTATTTAAAGTTTTTGGCAATGAGCCATTTATGCATTCAAATCGATTATGAAAATTAGCCTTCTGAAAAGTAGCTCTTTCAATGTAAATTAACAACAATACTTTAGCACAAGGATCAATAATTTTCTACGGCGCGGCTCAATCTACCCGTTTGCTGAACTTGTAATCAAAACGTCTTATCATAATAACACCCTTGTTAAGTGAAGTTTCATTGCCATGTAATAAGTCGCAATTAGTAATACCGGTATAGGCATGAAAAATTACTCGGTCTTAAGCTTTCTCGTCGTGAAAACGCGCCAGTATCGGGTTTATTCGCTAAAATTGCGTGGCATATACCTACGGCCGCATGCGAGCACGCAATATCCCGCTTTCGAGAAATATAGCAGAGGGAAGATATCAATGAGACGAGCACGAGTCAACGATATTGCCTTATAGTATCGCGCGCATGATCGTGTAATTCGTGTAAACCGATACGCGTGAGTTGAACGACTTGTAACCCTAAGCGCCGATCGAAAGCCACTCGTCTCGTTATGCATCAGATTTTGCTTATATAAAGCGCCTACGAATCACATTCAAATAATTATCGTCTCATATGAAAGCCGAGAATGTCACGTCAAGAGAACCCGCACGCGAAATACCTCTTTGACATCTTCATCTACCTGCCGTTAGTTATCTTCTGCACGATTTAACTGGTAGTCGTTGTATGCTATTTAATCGAAATGTAAAATTAGATATCCCCGTCAAATAATACAAAAAAAATTCAATAACATTTTCAATTATCTGTATTAATCCTTATTGACTAACTCTCATCTTATTTTTCTCCTTTTGGAAAATATTTTCTAGAAACCTTTCTTCCAGTTTTCCTATCTTACTCGGCTCTTTCTCCGCGACAATCGCGAACAATTTTTGAAAAGTCCTCTATTGTCCCTATCGAAAGGAACACTCGTCGCTCGCGTAGGATACCGTGGGGCACGACATGACGAGAGATGGTGCGCGCCATTTGTACGAGGGGAGGACAGAGGAAGTAGAGAAAAAAGAGAGATAGTGTACCCCAGGGATGGGGAGTAGCCCGCCGAGAGCGAGAAGGTGAAAGAGACCGAGTGAGGGGGCCAGGCATGAGAGGGAGAGCTCTGTGGGACTCGCGTGAGGGCGAGCGGGACCGAGCGAGCGAGAGACAAAAGGGAGGGAACGGATAAGAGGAAGCGTGGGCACTCAGGTGTGACTCTCCCGCGGGTTCTCCTGCGCCTCTCCTTGCCAGCAGCAACAGATACGCGGACCTTGGTCTCTCCCCGCGCGCGTCCGGAAGTGCTCTTTATCTCTGTCGGTCTGTCCCCTTCGCCCGTACGTAACTCCCGCGCGCGCGCGCACACACACACGCACGCGAGGTCTGTCGCCCGCGCGCACGTAGCGCACGTAGTAACGTAACGTAAGTCACAAAATCGCTGAACCGTTCTTGCTCCTTGTTCTCGCGTGCCCTTCGCCAACCTTCTTAATAAATTGCTTCATAACCGCACTCGATAATTGCTCTTTGTTCGTTAAATTAATTCGCTCGTGAGAACATTTGTACGACAGAATGTCATCAATTCTATGTATTATCTGGACTTTGCGAGTTTAATCGCAGAGCATTAATCGCATCTTTTCCTCAGTCTTTTGTCTGCAGCGCACTTTCTTAGCATGTGTTTAGCATCCTTAGATTGGTAAAAAAAAAACCGCTAAATCGAAAACAGGATGAAGAATTTTTTATCGTGAGCTTTATATCTTAATAATTGCATTTCATTTTTGGCGGAATTAAATTCATGTGATATAACAAATCTATGAATTTACAGGTATAAAACATTACTGCACAATAGATATCCGATATATATGTAAGAAGAAATAATAATAAAACAATTTTATCTTTCAGCATGTGCAACTTTTAATAAGTAATTGTTGGATTTAATAACAGCAGTCGAAATATTTCATGATGACGGTATCAAAAACTTAGATAAAATCTTAATTGATTTTATCAGCATTTCTGCCAAGTGTAAGACACAATAAAAATATATATATGTTTATAAAGTTTTGTACTTCGTGTGTCTATATTCAGCGCGTTTCTTTTATCCTTGTCCGAGATTATAAAAAAAAAAAAACTGTCAAGGACTGTTTGTCTCTCCGTGATATCAGATAATCGACGTGCCACCTTTCATTTCGTATCCTGGACATCGACTCAACGAAATTTCCAGGCGTACTTATACTCGGATATCGACGCGACGGTTAACAGCGGGTGTGCGTAGCAGGTGGTGCGTATAAACCAATACCGAGATAGTATACGATGCGTGATACAAATATATCTAGTTGCAAGCGGTTTTGCAATATTTACTAATTGTATAAGAAAAAGAACAAAGAATATTGGAACCAACGAACTTTCGATTATTCCCATCAAAATCTTACATGCCAAATATTCGCGTGTTCGTTAAAAGTATTATTTATTCCGAATTTAGGAAGATACAAAAAATATTAGAAAATTTCTGAATAAATGTATTATAAATTAATCAACAGCGAAATGTATTTATGTACAGTTTCAGATATAATTGTATAAGAAAGAAAAACTTTGTGAGAGAAAATACAAGAACGCGTAAAGACAATGACGGGGTAAGAATAGAAAGAAGTGTAAAGATAGATAAGGTGAATATAAGCAAAGATATAGTATAGTGATCCAACGAGAGAGAACGTCATGGTAATATTCATGCAATTTTGAGAAACTTCCGCTCGTTTCGTTTTATGTGCAAAAAATAAAGTACGTACGTAAAAAAAAAAGATCGTATCAATTTTATTTATGGATCTCCTTGGCGATGCGTGATGAAAGAAAGAGTAAAAAAAAAATGTATCACGAGAGCGAAATGAGTGGTATGGCGGAATAGTCGCTTCCCCGACCGGCGCTAATCGGATGAAGAGATCAACATGCTGGAAAAGCTTCCCGGCTCTATATGACTAGCTGCTAGTCATATAACGCACGATACTGTCGATACAAAAGCGCTTAATTTAATTGTTTAGATACCCACTCTTATGGACACAATCGCTCGCGCGCGAAAGAAGCTGCGCGCTATGCTAAGTTAATGAAAATCTAAAACGAGAGAGCTTTCAATTGATTATTTAATTCTCGCAATATTATACAATACATTGCACATTTTGCATTTTTCTGAATAATCGAGATTGCAAATAATAATAATGCTCTACTAATTGCGCTTCATCTTGAAGATTTTATAACGCATTGGAAATAAAACTTGATTATATTTTAGTCATTTCTAATAGTCATAGCTAAAGATACTTTTTGGGTTATGCTAGAATATTTAATTTGACGCAAATTGTTTTGTGACATAACAATACATCAGATAATTGTTCGTGCTCCAGATTAGCTTGTAAAAAGAAAATGACATAATAGTCGGTCGGCACGAATTGTACTTCTTCGTGGGCGCATATAATGCATCTCCACGCATAAGATAAAAATAAAACGAGTTGCTAAATTGTTGCATTCCTTCTCGGTAAGCCACGATTACATCTCCGGCGTTACCACGACCAGGGAACGAGGGGCGGATCGCGCGAGAGACGAGGGGACTAAAATAATTACGGGAAACCGAGGTTTAGAGAGCACCGAAGAGGAAAGGGAGCGAGAGAAGAGACGCGAGAGAAGAACGAGGGGCAGCGCTCAGCGGAGGAGAGACGAGAAGAGATTCCGGAGAAGCAATGCTAATTCCTGGCTCGGAGCCTCCGTCAGTCGGGAGCCTCCGAGAGGTTTCTCACCTTCTACGGTTTCCCTCCTCCAGCCTACGTGAGGGCCACTCGTTCGTCGCTCGTCGGGGATGACTTCGCTTGGCACGACGTCGACTAATCCGCCAACTAACCGGACGCGGACTGGTTGATTTTTCTGCAGTATAATCTCGTATATTCTTATATTTATTTAAAAAATGACGCGACATTAATTTATTTTAACATTATGTATTCTCATCTCTGAGAGAAAAGTTATGTCCGTGCAATTTAATATGCTATATAAAAAAATAAATATAAGATATTGGAATATTTATATCTTGTATATACAACATATTTTCTTATATTAATTTGTTTAAGTTAATTTATGAAATTTTTTAATTTTAATATTAATTGTTTCTGAAGTTCACGTATTAATTGATTAATAGAATTATATATATATATATATATATATATATATATATATACATATATGATTTTTTTCGGTTAATATAAATATTTTTACTTAATTGTAAATAATTGGCCAAAATCATCCGCAGAAAATGTAAGGCACCTATATTATGTAATAAAACATGCAAGACTTAACTGATAACTAAAGATAAGTTCAAAAATTTTGCATAATCTCTACTGTTAATCTTTTAATATTTTGGGTCTATCTATTATTTATTAATATTAAATACAATTTTAATACGTAGATTAATTCTACATAGCATGTACAAGAATATATATGTATAACAATCAACAACAAGTAAGGCTGTCAAATATCTATAAATTAATTAAAGACAGAAGAAAGAGACACGTACTTGCAATTTTCTTAAATTCTTTAAAAATAGATTAGTTGTAGAAGAATAAATATTTCCATGCAGTGTTATAGTTAAAAATGATTACCTTCGAACCTTTTCTGTGTTTCACATAAATGGACTGTTGTAAGAGAAATCCTATGTATGTTTAATAATAATTAAGTTACAATCTCTCCCTAAAGAGATTAATACAATACTCGTAGATTTTTATCTGTTCTTCCGCGGTTTGTCATTTAGCGAACAGTTACGATCGTAATGCGAGAAATGCTACATTCATCCACCCTGGCGAAGCAGAACGGCCGTTACATCGTAAAGCCCACCGCACAGAAATTTACATAAGTGCATAAGCATACAGCGTATAAGCGTCTCGACTAATGAAACGCTCAAAATAAATTCTGCGCAATATGGCAGCTCGATACGAGCGTATCTCATCGGACAAGGCACTTGGTACGCTACGCCTGTTACTGTTATGTCAATTTGTGTGCGACGGCCTTAAGTTCTGCCAGCCAACTTCTCTTCTGCATCAACGACCAAAGAAAGAAAACCACGCATGAGCGTCTCTAATATGCCCCTCGTTCGCGATCGTTCGGAAAGTTGTTGCGTATTTCTCGATAAAAGCACTTCCCGAACGCTCGAGTGAAATGTACTCATTTAGAACGGATTGCACCAGTCGTCAATTAGCGTTAATCGTGGTTAATTTTCCCTGTATATACGTTACATGCATACACAGCTAAATCCATGATCTAGCAGAGAATTAGGGAGTAGCTAATCAATGAATAACTAAAGCTAATTAATATACATATAGATTTTCAAGTTTAATCATCGTCTGAGTGTTGCTTTGTCGTGATATATCTTTAAAAATTTAATTAATTTTTTTTCCTAAATTTTTTCACGTTTACAACACACATCTAACCTCACGTGTTTAAAACTAAGATATAATTAACTAATAATGTTATTATATTTTTGCGGAAAAAAAACATTGAATTATCTCAAAATAATCATTCAAAGATTTTCCGAAATCTTTCGAAATTCAGGTGATAATTTGAGACTGATCCTAATTCGGTGATATCCGTGATTGACGGAAGTCATCGATACCGTAATCTTCGGGTACTAACCGGAAGTGAGGTCCCCGTGTATCGTGCATCGCAGAGCCGTCAGAGAGAAGGAGAAAGGAGACAAGGGACGACTTTATACTTTCCTAGCAAGCGACTCAATAAATCGATCACGTAAAAGAAACGTATACGCAACGGTTTTTTGCATATTCATGCACGGACATTAGTTTAAACGAATTCATTGGCAGTCTTTGATTTGACCTATTTCGTGCGTTAGCATTACGTTATAAAGTTTTAGAAAAGCGAAAGACATAAACGTGACTTTTTTAATAGAACAACACACAATAATTTCCAAGTCAATCTCCGTTTATCAAAACATTAAAGCTCTATGGATCTTCCTTCAGGCTAATTAAAGCTATTCAATTAAAATTGATGAAGGTCGGTATTTAAAAGCGTGAGACTATTTCTTCGGATTATACACGCAACCGCGTTTTGAACTGTAATGTTCAATTGAATCAGCATTGCGGAAAGGACCAGAACAATGAGTCAACTTTTCTGTGAGAATGATCTTCTCTCTATCACTTTCACATTCGAAAAGAAATATCTTTTGTGAAATATTTTTTGTGTCTGCATCAGAGTGACCGATTCGTTCTCACCGCATAGCCGCATATGCTCCCCAGTGAAAAGAGTAAATCTGGACCCGTTAAGACGTCGAGGCGTTTTCCTCGCATCGTCATCGTCGCCCGCGCGCGACGATCCCCCTTTCCCGATGAGAAAGCTCAATAAAAAAGCACCGGGTGGCGAACACGATCTCACCGCATCTAAAATCACCCGGCGGTCCTCGTGATTGTATTAATTCACTTGACGGAATACAGAATACGGAACGCAGGGTGTATACAGATGCCCCGGGAGTTCGCGTGTGGATGTATTGTCTTCTCGGCTCCTTTCTCGCATTAGCATAAGAATTCAGCGTGTGCCTGATGCGCCTATCAATCGGATCCTCGCCCCCCCCCCCCCCCTCCCTTTTTCCCCCCTCCTATCCCCTCTGATGAATCAAGACTTAAATCTTGCACCATGATCAACCGGCAGTCCGAATGTCGAAACGTCGTCATCATCGATCGAAATCTGAAACACGTTGGCCCGTAAAACCGACAACTTTGGCCTCAAATGGCTGACACCTCGGAAAGTACAAGAGCATTGCGACACGCGAGGATTGATCTTATCACGGTTGGGACTCCTAATGGTCGCATTAGCCGACAGGATTTTGCCCGGAATTGAATATCAGCGACGAAAAGATGCGCGAGCACGACCGGAAGGCTGCAACGTATGCAGAAAGTTATTTATCTGACTTCATTAAAGAGTGCAGATGAAGACCTGCGATATAATTTCAATCATTTTTTTTAACCATAAAACATAACAGAATTCTAAGTGCTTGCTGACTTGAAAAAAAATCTACTGTACTTCTTATTTATATTTTATAACTTTTATTCTCGTCTATATTCTTTCCGCTTCTTTCAGATAGTATATACTCTGACAAATATAATACGACAAAGAGATTTATATTAAAATAAATCTCTGCCATATGTGATACACAAAAAACCGTTGCATACGAGACGTAGATACGTAGTAACTCTAAAGCAACATTAGTAGCGAGTTGCAAGCTAGCCAGCGTGAACTTTTTGGAACAATATGATAATTTCCAAGTTCTTTGTTGTACGAAACGTTCACGTGACGTGCCCTTGCCCAAATTGAGAGTCAAGGCCTAAGAATCGGGAGGGTCGAATCGTTTCGGCGCGCCGAATGCGCGTCGCGAAGTCGAAGTGAGGAACGAAAAGATCGACGATCCGGTGGCTCCAGTCCCAAGAACAGAAATTGTTACGTGCTCGCTCCGGCAGCGTGATCCGAATGCTCATGCGAGTGGCGATCGGCCGCGGTCATCCAGAGCCGAGAGGAGAGACTCACGAGAGTCCCGTAGCGTTACTCAAGCGCGGAGGAGCTTTCTTCGACGGACGACGCGGCGCACACGCATGTATGTACGTACGTACACGCACGCGTAAGCAGTGCCGTAACCGCGGTGAACAAACGGTGAAAAATATTCCGAACAATATTACGTATTATTGCAAGCCTACTGTGCATGTAAATTAATAATTACAACGATAAAGGTGAAAACATAGCGATAATAAAAACGATAGGAAAAAATATTTCAGAAGTGGTAATTTATCTCGCGCGCATTACCATCTCTCATATCTCATTGAGAATTTTGTTGAGATAAGCAACTCATTATTGCGTTAGCGGCGGCTATTTGTCACGGAGTTTTATGATGTGAATCATGGCCAGTTTTATTTAATCTATAGCACGACCTTATATTCAAGATCGTCTGAAGTACCATCTCGAGATATTGTACGTTTTGTTGATCAAATGGAGCCTTAAGACTGCCCATGACCAGACTTAAGACAATTTTGAATATAAGATCGCCCTATAAGTTTTACATAAAATTTTTTTTCACGGATACTCCAAGGTAGATAAGACGGCGATTTCGTGTTCGGGGCGCGAAAGTGGCTAATCACGTCGCTACGCACGTCAAAAGGCGATTGTCCGTGCACGCGGAAGCAGAGAGCCCACGGCTCTCTGCATCTATCCCTCGATCACCTCTCGCTCGCAGGACACGTACTCGTCGTGTCCCCGTACACGTCCTCGCGTGTACGACGCGCACGGTATGTATCGCCGCGCCGCGTCGGTGCGTGTACGCGTCCTCTCTGCTCGGTGTACCTATACTTACGGCTCGCCATACGAACGCGCACGGTGCGTGATGCCGAAAAGGCCGACCGGGATGTCGGACGGGAATCTGCGCGCCGGCAATATCGAGGGCAGGCTTTCGCGAGGAATTTAAAGAGCATATCGATCGTAATCTCCGGCACGCCCTAGGTCTTCTCGAACGCGCCTGCTTTCGATCGAGTTACTTCCATCAGGCTTGTCCTTAAATTGCTCGGATCGAGTAGGCAATACACTATCTCGATATATATTGGGTCATCTCATAAGTGATGCGATTTTTTTCAGATACTTTGGAAATTAAACAAAAGATTTGCGATATTTTATATTGTATTTTAATTTTAATTCAAAATATATTTTTCATTATTATTTACAACTTTTTCTTATCTTAATCTTGAATTTTCAATTTCCTAGCGATAAAAGTCTTTCAGTGTTGAGCTTTATAAAGAATAAATCATTCTCCCTTTTATATTGCATTATTTATAGGATGACCCATGGGGAATGTTATAGAATGATTTGCTTTTACCGAATTACGAAATTTCTCAATAAAATAGTATATTTTAATGGAGTTGTGTTTTATTTCCATAAAGGAACATCAATACTATAATTAATAAAATTTAAAAATAAATATTAGAATAATTTTTTTTAAATATTAATTTTTAAAAATATTATTATATCATTATTACATCATTGACTTTGGTTTTGCTTATATACCCTCATTATTTAAGAAACTTTTAAGAATATAAGATATAAGAGTAGTTTAAGAAAAAAGAATCCATTGTTCGACAAATCTTTAACTTTACAGTTTTTGTATTTTTCAAATTATCTTAGATTCCCTTATATTTATTTTATTCCATTTATTATCACAAGTGAAAAGAAAGAAGTTACAATAAAGATATTTTGTCATATCTTAAAACAAACAGTTGTAAATTATATATCGGTTATCGATCATCGTTTTATTTCTGTTGTTTCTCCGATTTGATACCAATAAAATTTCACTTATAAAGCGACCATTAACCCATGCTCAAATTAACACGGGTTTTTAACACGAGATTAAAAGATTCGCACAAACATTGTTCTGGATAGACGGAGTTTCACGGAGTACGAATGAGCTATTCGTCGCGACAGGACATGTCATATACGTTAAAACGTCCGTACCTTATCGTACGACGATGTCCTTTCGCTTAATGCTTAATTAATGCATGAGTATTTAATGCGTTCTACTCACCAAACAGGTAGACGTTTTTATGAATGCGACTGGCATTGCCTGTGGGTGAGACCGCCGAATATGGATGGCAGCCGAAGATGACCGGGAGCGATGAGACTGCTTAGCGAATAAGGACGTGACGTAGCCACAGCTTGACCTATAAGGCAAACGGATCTGCTGTTAATAGTCAATATGCATTAGACAAACAATGAGCGGATCTTCGGGCCGCACACGATGCCGACCATTTTTTTTTTTCTGCGACGTTACAGAGATTTTAAGCGACAAAAGCTACATTTACAGCTACATATAAATCGGAAACTGTTTGATACAACAATTATGTATCTCTTACTTCCTAAATATTAATATTGAACAAAAAATACTCAATTGCAAAATAAAAATATATATGTCTCCTTCAAGCTCTTGCAGTTTTTTTTAAGAAAAGATGATTCTTTTTTAAAAAGAATATGAAAAAGATATCTAGATATGAAAATAAGAAACATGAACAAAATACGAATATTGATGCAACATGCAAAAGTGAAAGTGAGAGAGAAGGCGGTTGTATGTAAATTTCATTTGCTACGATATATTACATTTTTGCCTAAATAAAAAATATAATTCTTATTTTAGATAAATTCATAATAAAACATAAAGTAAACATAAATCAAGAAGAAATATGTAAGAAAAAAAACTTATACGGTTGAAGTTAGATGATTATCGTTTACTCCGTCTTTTATTCACGCTTTTAACTTTCAGACAAATTATGGATGACACATGTGTAATGATCTATAACCAATCAAATAGCTAACATTAAGCAGTCAATGAAATAATAACCAAGGAAATTTTTGGGAAATTTAACAGAAAATTCAAATTAATCATGATTCTCGACTCGGGAACATCGAGTTCAGACACAAAAATTAAAGATAATGATCATAAAATAAAAAATTCCAAGGTAAATATATAATTAGTTTTTCCATCTACTCTAATTAACCAAGTGATCAATTCTCTCAGTTCTGGTACCAATTATTATTATTATTTTACCGCACATTTTTACATTTTATTATTCAACTAAAATTTTAATTAAGACACTTACTGTACAATACAAAAACAATCTATATATTTTTGGCATTTAGTTTAAACAATTAAATTACGTGATTATTGATTGCTTGACAATAAATATATATTATATATATTATATATAAATATATATTTCTTTCAGATCAAGATGCTATACGTAGGCATAATGTGTTTCGCTACTAACTGTCTAAGCTCAATCGCTCTGGAAACTGGTTCACGCAGTTCATTTCGTTCTATTTCGCCAACGAGACCTGCGGTTTTTAATAATTTATTCCGCCGCAATTACAGTAATTAAGCTTCAGCCTCACACGATTAATTAACACGAGTATAACAATGATAGAAAATAATTTAATTTTGTTTGACGCAGATTTGAGGATCAAGATAATGATAGGAGATGTGCTTGCGGCATTGGTATCAACAACGATGCTAACAATCGGCGATACCTATGGAATTCCGTATCTTTATTTGCCATGGCTTGTCAACACTATCCAAGGAATGGTTTTTCATGAAGGGCCAGCTCTTTTCGAATTGGCATACAGCGTATTACCCACTGCAAACTTGCCCACGGGATTATTTATGTTTATAACATTACTTTTATATGGTAAGATACTTGAAAATGTGCAGTTAAGGTTATAGAACTTTATTCATGAATATAACAAGAAATTGTTTAATTCCAACTCATATGTGATTCATGGAATTGAAGAAAACTTTATCGAAAGCTTCTCAAAGTTCATTTCACTATATAATTTCATTATAAATTATAGATATATAATATTTATAACATTAATGTTCAGCAGGAAGAACTATTCAACTATTTTTCCATTATAATAGAATAGTATTAAAATTAAATTAAATTGTCAAATTTGATAAATAATTTACTGATTTAAACTCACACTCACGATTAAGGCTCCTACTGGCTCAATTGCCAAGTCCACGTTGACAGTACACATAGCGTCACTCTGGGCAAAATTGTGAACTGTAAAGCATGAAAAATGACGTTAAGAAGCTAAATTATTTTTGCAGCATCATTTTTCGTTTTAGTGCAGTTTTTATGTATAAAATAATTTTCGTAGTGTTAAAATATATCAAAGACTCCCATTTTGTTATAACTTAATACCAGTATATTTTAAAAATGCATTCTCTTAATTACAAATTTAATTAAAAAAACATTTCTATTTTTATGTACGTTGCAAGAATTTTCATTTCTCGCTTTTGACGTCATCAATGGCTGGCTGGCAGTGAGTGAACAGGAGCCTTAAGTCGAATGATACGTAAATAAAACTAAATTTTATTCTTTAGTGGAAGAACTATGCATCTGGAAGGACATTTTAGGGAATTTTGAACGTTGCTGGAAGAAATATAATCAAAATAACAAACTAAAGAAGAATACAAAATCGACAAAGATGCCAAATAAAGAGTTATGCAACAAAGTTAAAGAAAGCCTCATGGAAAATGTAGTTTCACGAAAATCAACAACAGATCAGCAAAATTCTACAACTCATTTCAATGAATCTAACAATCATGATATTACTAAGCCTGTTGCAAAAAACATAAATGACAATGTATCGATTAAAGATCGTCGTAGCAAAAGTCCGTTTACGGAGGTGACTGGTTAGATCAATTAATTATTTCTTAAATAAATAGAAAATTTAGATCAATCACATGATTCGCGATTCAGAAATATAGAATTCAAATATAAAAATTAAAGATAACAATCGTAAAATTCAAAAAAATTAAAAGTAAATGTAAAATTAATTTAATAATGCATCAATATCGGTGCATATTAAATTAATTTCAGTCCCCTCCGTTCGACCTCTGCAGCAAAATAACAATTGCCATAAAATACAGTTAAAAAAATTTAACAAATGATTAGAAAAAAGAATAAAAATGCTGTAACAGCTCAACTAAGCTTGTGTTTAGTCGCTAATTAACTCTAAATATGACTGCTTAAATTTTAAGATTTTTTTAAAGATTTTATAACAAACCTATTTTCAAAATTTCTCTAAAAATCGCATTCTATTGAAATTTTATGAAAATATATTGCTTTAGGGCCGGTTGTTCCAACCTGTTGGTAAACTAACTGACAGTTAAATCATATATATGTCTTTGTTTATCTTTTACATTAGACAAAGATAGACATATGATTTCAGTCCCCTCCGCTCGACCTTCGCAACAAAATAATAACTGCCGTAAAATACAGTTAAAAAAAATTAACAAATGATTAGAAAAAAGAATAAAAATGCTGTAACAGCTCAACTAAGCTAACTATTAGTTAGCTTACCAACAGGTTGAAACAACCGGCTCTTTTAGACTACAAAATACATTAACTTTGCAAATAGCAACGACTTCTGCTCGCATTTCGCATACATTTACTGCGTTTCGATATTCACTGCCAGTACTAAAAATCTATAGTTTACGTCACGTATACTGTAGACTTTCAATACTGTCATTACTGTCAGTGAATATCGAAACCCAGCCATAGTTCCACGATTACGTCGAGAATCCGGGAATGTCGTAGGGAAGCAACCTGATAACCTCAATAAGAGGAAAAATAGAGGAGAGATGATTATTACGACATACCGATGAATCGTTGCAAACAACCGCTCATCCAATGATTGACACGGCACTCCGACTCCCGACATATTCGATTCACAATTCACACGTCACGATTGACGTTAATTACAACGGCTGAGAGTGCTGAGGCTGAGACCCTCGTTCGGATATTCTAGACCCAACGCGTCCGATTAAGAAAGAATTTATTTTCCAGACTTAACTAGGAAATTATATCTCGGGTTCGAAACTTGTCTCCGAGAATTGTTAAGAAAAAGAGAGATGTCCTTTTCAACGCCGACCACGAGACGGACACGAGGGCGACGTTGGCGCTGCTGATCGCGACAACGATCGCTGACGACGCTGACTATCAATCGACGTTTGCGAGAGCGTATATTAATTAACGCGGCGTCGCGACGCGCGCACTCGATTTCCGTCGTTTATAGGCACGCGCTAGCCCGCTGTACTTTTATTTTTTATTATTTTATACGCGAGGACGTACGTGACGTACGTACATAGTTACATATACATACCAAACGCCAGATCTCGCTTCACGACTCCGCGAGTTCGACGCGGCGGGCGGGAAACGCGAACGTTCGCGCATGCGCGCGTCACGTTCGCTACCGCTGCATTCTTTAAGCCCCTTGCACAATGCCGGGCAACAGGCAATGGGAATAGGAAAACACCAAGGTTGCGTTCCAAAATTCACTCCGAGTAACTAAAATCTATAGTTTACGTCACGTACACTATAGCATTTTAGTTAACTAGAGTGAATTTTGGAACGCAGCCCAAAAAATCGTTAATTACAACCTAAAAAATTTAAATGCTGATTGATTGGCAACAGGCAATAGGCACAGAATTTCCAACGCTACGGAAACTCTGTATGTCTATTACCTGTGTCACTGTTTATTTTATACATATTTATACATATGATTTCTGATTTCTATTCCCTGTTCCTATTGCCTGTTGCCTGGCATTGTGTAAGGGGCTTAATTTTCGACAAACAGATGATTACGATCCGTATGATATTCAAGCGTTCGTGGACAGCGACGTTGTGTCCAAGAGCGACTTTACCGTCCATGTTACAGGAATATAATAATTATCTATCGCGCGATTTATTTGTGACGCGAAGATAAAAGACGCAAAGAGAATTTCGTTTACCTTCGAATTCGCCACGTCGCAGCGCGAAACTAATCGCGCATGTGCATGGTAAAATTTAAAACCGTGGAGCATAAAAGAATCTAGAGGCTGTAACGTATGGAAAAAATGAGTAATAGAATCAATATAAAAATAAAACTGTAAACGCTTTCTTGATTGGTCAATTAGTAAAATTCCTTGTTCTAATATGGGTCAATCAAACGCTTCGAACCATTATTTATAGCGTCAAGTGGACCGTAGCCTATAATTACACATTTAGGATTTATTGCATTCCCAAACGCTATTAATTAAAATGTAGAATTGAAGTAAGGAAATATTGATAAATATAAAAATATTATAAGAATTAAAGCGCAGCCTGCAAATATAAAATATTTATAAATAAGACTGTAATTATTTATTGTATTAAATATATTTATATAATTATATATTTATGTATATGTAAATACATATTGGGAGCTTTCCAGCAAGCGACACAAGTCGACATAAGTATTGTTTTCTCTTTGTCACTTATTGCCAAAAAAGAAAGATAGAATGGACGCGTTCAGCAGACACAACTGTTGCACAATTGTTGAGTTCGTCTTATCAATACTCTGCGTTGATTAGGTGGTTCTAAAAGTAAGAACCAATCACGTTCAATTGCTACTGAGCGGTTTGGTCTGCTGAACGCGACCAATCTATCTTTCTTGACTTTTGTGTCGATTTGTGTCGCTTGTTGGAAAGCTCCTTTTATTCTTTATTTAATTTCGAGATTCGTTCCTATTCAACTCCCAAGATGGCGCATATGCCGTAAACGGAGTGGCTGGGAGTCTGGGAGTCTACCTTCTGCACCGAGAGTTCTGATTGGCTTCTGCTTTCCTGCTTTCTGCTATTCTGCCAAGGTGTGAATTTTTCCGAAGAGTGTAGTTCTCGTGGCTCGTGGTTCTGCTTTCTTTCTGTTCTCGGTATATCGTTTCTAGGTTAATGTGCTGGGGATTATTTTACATTATTTCCTGAGATCACATGATAAATGTATATCATATGTGAATTTTGAAGGTGTTTGTGAAGCGCGTTTCAACCAACTGCTTCATGAATGCGAAAACTACGATCTCGTAATACAGCACTCGGTTTTCTTCTCGAGTGACAAATGTTAGAGGTTAGTATGTTTTTCAAAATTTATTTATTTTTAACAATTAAACATTCCGTTTTAAACATAATTATCTGTTTGTGGTACTCAATTGTACAAGCATTTTAATAAAATGCAACACATTCTGTTTATTCAATGGTAATTCTCAAAATATAATTTGTGTCTTTTTATTTCAGGAGATGACAATATTTTACTGATTTTTGATATATAGAGTATATATCAAAAGAAAAATGTCAGACGATCCAAGCTTGTATAGATTAGAGGGAACAGTAGGGGATCAAGCAGGTGGTCTGGTCATACGTAAGAAAGCTTCGGACCACACTTTCAAGAAGCCTTCTATCCTCGGTCTCGACAAACTTGCAGAACGAAAAAGAAGGGAACAATCGCAGGAACCTACCAGTTCCAAGTCTAACAAATCTGAAGGAAAAGACAGAAGATATCGATCTTACGAAGAGGAAACTCCTACTCATACTGGAGGTGTCAATTCCGAAGCGCAACAGAGATTGGAGGCGCGACTCAAGCGTCAGCGATTAAGCGCGGATGATAGGAATTCTAGAAATTCATATAAAGGACGTGAGAGAGACAGAGATATGTACAGGCGAAGGGATCGCGACAGTCGGAGCAGAGATAGTAGCGTGAGGCAAACACCTCTGAGATTTAAAGACGAGCCCCAGACGCCGAAGTTCCGAATGAGAGATCCAACTTCTAAGAGCAATTGGGACGATGATGAAGACGAAGAGCCGAGACGATCGAGCTGGGATCATCCGACACCGAATCTTTATGGTAACAGAGATGGTCGCGACAGTGTCAGAAGTGAATTTACTCCTTCTTATAAGTACAACTCGTGGAACAAAGATTTTAAGAGTTCCGGTGCCACTCCAATGATAGACGGAGAGGAGAAGGAACTGTGGGAAGAGGAACAGCAGCGACTAGACCGAGAGTGGTATGCGCTAGACGACGGAGAGAATAACGCTTTCGCCAATGTGTCCGAGGAATATACACGAAAGAAAGAAATGGAATTGGAGGCTAGGAGGCAGAAACGTCTTTCCGCCCAGCAACGACAGATAAATAAGGACAACGAATTATGGGAGCGTAATCGTATGTTAACGTCCGGAGTGGTGAGCTCGTTGGACCACGACGACGATCCTGACGACGAGGGAGAGGCGAGAGTTCACTTGCTGGTTCACAACGTGGTTCCACCGTTTCTGGATGGGCGCATCGTGTTCACGAAGCAGCCGGAACCGGTTGTACCCGTGCGTGATCCCACTTCCGACATGGCTATGGTAGCGAGGAAAGGTTCGGCGCTGGTCAAGGCATACCGTGAGCAAAAGGAGAGACGTAGGGCGCAGAAGAAGCATTGGGAACTGGCCGGAACGCACATCGGCAATATTATGGGTGTACATGATCGACGTAAAGACGACAAGGAGCTTGCAGGGCAAGAGACGGACTTCAAGGCCGGACAAAAGTACGCTCGGCACATAGGGTCCGGAGAGGTGACGGGAGAAGCTAGGCACAGATCTATACAGCATCAAAGGAGGAGTCTCCCTGTGTTCGCGGTACGTCAGGAACTGCTGAACATTATCAGGGAGAACAACGTCGTTGTAATAGTAGGTGAAACCGGTAGCGGCAAAACTACGCAATTAACGCAGTATCTTCACGAGGACGGCTACAGTCGCAACGGTATTATTGGTTGTACTCAGCCTAGAAGGGTCGCTGCTATGTCCGTCGCGAAAAGAGTATCCGACGAGATGGCCACTGCTCTAGGCGAAAAGGTCGGATATGCGATACGTTTCGAAGACTGTACTTCGAAGGATGTAAGTGACAGTAATTTAAATATAATTTAAACATCCATATGTTTTGTCTAAGATATAAAACTCGTATATGTTTTGATACCATGCATATAACATACAAATTTTATCTTTACAGACGGTCATCAAATACATGACCGACGGTATTTTACTAAGAGAAAGCTTGAGGGAAGGAGATCTGGATCGTTACAGCGTGATTATAATGGACGAAGCTCATGAACGATCACTTTCCACCGACGTATTATTTGGTCTCCTTAGAGAGGTATAGTTCGCGTTTTGTTCTTGTATTATTTTAACATTCCCATATCAACAGTCTTTTTAATTAAAAAATGTTTACAGGTTGTCGCTAGACGGCATGATTTAAAATTAATCGTCACTTCCGCGACGATGGATAGCAGCAAGTTCTCCGCTTTCTTTGGAAATGCGGCAACATTCCAAATACCTGGACGCACGTTCCCCGTCGAAGTGCTGCACGCGAAAAATCCGGTCGAGGATTACGTGGACGCGGCTGTGAAGCAGGTCTTGCAGATTCATTTGCAGCCCAAAAGCGGCGACGTATTGGTCTTTATGCCCGGTCAAGAGGACATCGAAGTCACTTGCGAAGCTCTGAAAGAACGTTTAGCCGAAATCGAATCGGCTCCGCCTCTTTCCATCCTGCCTATTTATTCCCAGCTGCCGTCGGACCTGCAGGCGAAGATCTTCCAACGATCCGAGGGAGGTCTTCGCAAATGTGTCGTGGCGACCAATATAGCAGAAACGTCGTTGACAGTCGACGGAATCGTCTTCGTCGTAGACTCGGGATACTGTAAATTGAAAGTGTACAATCCTCGAATAGGTATGGACGCTCTGCAAGTGTATCCCGTGTCGAGAGCGAATGCTGATCAGAGGCAGGGTCGAGCCGGTCGTACCGGTCCTGGTCAATGCTACAGATTGTACACGCGAAGGCAATACTTGGACGAATTATTATTAACGGGAGTTCCCGAGATACAACGTACAAATTTAGCTAACACGGTACTGCTACTGAAATCGCTGGGAGTTCAAGACTTATTGGCGTTCCATTTCATGGATCCACCGCCGCAAGATAATATATTGAATTCGTTGTATCAGTTGTGGATCTTGGGGGCACTTGATCATACCGGGCGCTTGACACCCCTCGGACGACAAATGGCCGAATTTCCCTTGGATCCACCGCAATGTCAAATGCTTATAGTCGCTTCTCAACTTGGCTGTACCGCGGATATCCTCATTATCGTCTCCATGCTGTCGGTTCCATCGATCTTCTATCGACCAAAGGGACGCGAGGAAGATTCAGATTCGGCACGCGAAAAGTTCCAGGTGCCGGAATCAGATCACCTGACATATTTAAATGTATACAATCAATGGAAGGCGAATGGTTATTCGAGTTCCTGGTGTAATGACCATTTCATACATGCAAAGGCGATGCGCAAGGTGCGGGAGGTACGGTCGCAGCTCGAGGAAATTCTGAAGCAACAGAAGATGGACGTCGTTAGTTGCGGCACCGACTGGGACATCGTACGAAAATGCATCTGTTCCGCTTACTTTCACCAAGCGGCGCGCTTGAAGGGCATCGGCGAGTACGTCAATTGCCGTACTGGAATGCCTTGCCATCTTCATCCCACCTCCGCGCTGTTCGGCATGGGCTTCACACCTGACTACGTCGTATACCACGAGCTCGTGATGACCGCCAAGGAATACATGCAGTGTGTCACTGCAGTGGACGGTCACTGGTTAGCTGAATTGGGCCCAATGTTCTTCAGTGTGAAGGAGACTGGTCGAAGCGGTCGTGCGAAACGACGGCAAGCGATGCAACACCTCCACGAGATGGAGCATCAGATGAAAGAGGCCGAGGAAGAGATGAAGGCACGCGCTCAGGAGCAACTCGAGCGAGAACAGGCATCAGTCCGAAAGAAGGAAATTTTAACGCCTGGTGTTAGGGAACCGGGTACCCCCGCCCCGTATCGTAACACACCCGGAAGATTAGGATTGTAATCGGTTTTACATTCCTAAGCTTTCAGTTTTTTTATGTACAATGTCGTGAATTAGGGTACCTATATGTTTGACAAACAGAGGTCTTTTTCCCTACTGTAATACTGAAGTTACTACTGTATAAAATAATATAAGAAAAAAATAGTAAATATAGCTTGACAATTTATCGCTGTGGCTGCAATATCAGTGATGAAATTTTTAATCTTAATGATCTCTGGATTTTGTTGGTTTCCATTTTTCTTGCAGCACAAACAATACATAATTATAATATACAATTACATTATAAACTGTATTTTCAGATTAGGTAACAATTTAATCTCTGACTCTAAATACAAAATGATAAATATACATATAACACAATTGAAATTTTTTAGATAATTAATATTGTACAAAATACTATGTGTATAAAATATTATCGCTGGATGTAATGAAATTTTTTGTAAATAAAATTATTTTTATTGTAATATTGATTGCTCTTTGTCATAGCCTTATGAGTAAATCTTAGTGCTTGCATAATGGGTCATAGATATAGAAAGCATTGGTATAACTGATAGTCAATCATGTTACATAATGTGCACATTAATAGGCATGCATAGTTTAAACGTGCCCAAAAAAATTTATGTATGTTTATTAATTACACATTAACGATACAATCAACAGTATATCATTCTTTTATTTTAACTGAAGCAATTGCGCAATTAAAATAAATACATAACTGTCTGTATTCGTATGAGCAATTTATTCCCTTCCAGTAAGCAATTTATCATTTTTTTAAACCAGATTCTATCAGATTGTTTAACAATTAATAACCAATTACCTAATAATGAATTTATTAATATATATAATTATGAAAGAAAAACAACATATATCATATTGTCACAAAATATAATTAAATGCAACCCACGAGCATTATTCTTTAAAATGTTTATGAAAATAGTTCATAAAATACACGATGTTGATTTATGCGAGAACCGACAGACTTTTTGCGATATACAATATGTAAAATAACTACATATTTTAATGCAAAATATGCAAAAAATGGCACGTAACTAGAAATAGATAGACCACGATTTTAAATCGATAAAATTAATCCCTTTTTTAGTTCTGAAAATTTTACAAATTTCAAAAGTATTATTTTAATTTTTACATTTATTACTTGGTTCAAAGAATGTACTATTGTAGTTGTAAGCTGATCAGATGGCAGTGTAGTGAAACAACTGTATAGTATTTTTCATAAAAATGAAGGTAGGCTTCAGGTATTTTAATCAGCATTAAACCATTCATTCATTATTTATAATTGAATTGGGGCTAAGAATTATGTACAGAACTCTCGTCATTTTTGAAAATTATGAAAAGTAGACGGATATAGATGTTCTTTGTACAAATACTGTCGAATAGTTTCAGCTTTTTAAATTACTTAAAAGCCTTAATATAGGCTGGGTGCGTGATTTGAGGGATCTGCAACTTTGTCGGAGACTCGCTTGGCCGCGTTTTGTAATTATCACACATACATCGTCCTTCTCATCTAATCCTGTGTTTAACTCGTATTTTTCAAATTCTGTTAGGACCGCATCTAAATTTTCGACTCTCTCTGACAGTAATACAGCTACTTCTCTCCAAGTCTGTAATACAATAAATTAATTGTTATAAAAATTGATTTATAATATACTGAAATTTCACAAATATGAACAGTTACTATTTTATATAAAGTAATATGACAAAGATAATTATTTATGACTTTACTTCTATGTATAAAACGTTACAATTAATAAAAAAATTTACCTTGGTCTCATTGGTCTCGTTTATCATGTTTGACTCGATTTTTTTATTATATTTTTTCTTATTTTTCTTTTGCGATTGTGAGCGTGGTTTCGATTGTACCGCACACGCACTACATATAGCGCTAATGATCGCTAAAGATTCGCTACAAGTTGAAGCTCTAAGTAAGAAGTTTTTGAAGGATACTGGCGTATCCCGGTCAGGGATAGGTAATGTTTGTAAGCAAGGTGCTGTTCGCAGCATCTGTATGCAATCGTAGTCCGGACAATGAGAATGAGAAAGTGATTTTGCAAGGCACGCTATAGTCCTTAATTGCTCCGATTGATAAGCTTCACGTAATCTTTCTACAGCATCAAGTGGAATCAATATTTTGCATGGTCTCTTCCACTTTCCATCCGTGCCAAATTTTTGTAATACAGTCGGTATACTTTCTTCTGCTAACTCTTTAAGCTCGGCAGATATTTGAGAAAGATAAAGAGAAGATGATCCGGCGCTCGCTGCCAAGATGCGCAATATGGCATTTCTCGCCGAAAGTAGTTTTAACATACATATGCGTGTTTCCTCCTGCATTCTTGGATCCTCCTCACTCTGACTAAGCGGTTCCCATCCGCGAACAACCTATTTAACATCATAATTTATTAAATTTATCACTGATATTAAATCAGAGCCTTATAATTCTTCGAATTATATTGCGATTCCTGAAAATACTTACCTCCAAATCACGATTATCTCGCAAAGACGCCCATCTAATTGAATCGAGATGGGGTTGGATATGCATATTGTTCAAAGTAGAAAACAAAGAAGTAGTACTGTCACACCAGCACAAATCGAGCAGCATTTTATCTACAGTCGTCATAGCAAAGTGAAACGAATTTTCTAGGCGCTCTCTTAATTCCACAAAATCTTGAATTTTTATAAAACTCCCATATTTATATGCAAGGGTTAAATGATCCGCGCTCTAAAAAAAGAATTGTAAAGTTCATGTCAATTAGACATAAACAGTCTTGTCTGTTTTCCTTAAATCTAGTATGCTTGAAAACACATACATCCTTATAGTTGGCTATGAAAAATTTCGCTGTATGATCAAGAGTTGTCGAGGCCAGAGGTAAGTTACCGAGAGGCGCGAGAAGCGGCGCATGGAGATGACCCAGTGAATCTAGTTGAAGGTGCTTTACATCAAGTAATGCGAACGCATGATCAGCCGCGACCACTAGACCAGCTTCCAAGTAAATACGCACAAGTAAAATTTTGATGTGAAAATTTACAGGACTCGACAGAAGACCGTGTTCCAATAATGACATTGCCCTGTAAATCCATTGTTTAAAAAATGTGCATGTTTTCAAAGTGTCATTAGCACTTTTTCATTAATATCAATTAGCTTTGTTGTCATGTTGATATGACAAAAAAAAATTATATTATTACCTATAAAGAAAAGATCCATCATTAGTATCAACCCATAATTGATGTAACAAATGCGTAGCTAATAGGATGTATGGGTCTGCTGGACAAAAATCAGTTGGCAATCTATCTTGCATTGGACACAATTCATTGCCTTTTTCATATAAATCGCACAATCGCTTTATCAATTGTTCCTGTTTGTCCTTGTCTGCTAAAGGAGGATGATAGAAGCCACAAATACGCCGCAATTGTTCCAAGTGAATGTGCCTTTGCATTTGTTCTACCGTAGTCGGAAACTCATCTGGTGCAATGCCAATGTCTTCCTCAATCTGCAATATCATAAATAACATTCCATTAAGCAGTTGCAACAATCACTTTAATATTATCAAAATAGAAAAAGTATATATACTAAATACTTATTGCATCGTTTTATATTTAAATTGACATAAATATTGAAACTTAAATTTTATTATAAATATTTTAAAAATATGTATTTAAATTTCATGTTGAATTGCTTTCCTTACCTTTTCAAATAATTCAAACTTAGATTTGGGTGTAAGTAGATTTAGATATAATCGTAAATCTCCAACTACACATCCTTTTTCTCCAAATTGAGAAAAATATTGATGCATAAAATTCATAGAAGTCATGCTATATTGAAGATCTTCGGTCTCGCAACGCTTTAATAATTCTAGGCGGGCCAAATATGGAGCACGAATTTTCTTCTCAGACATATTAATAATGTGATTGAAAAAATCCAAGCATTCTGTCAAACGTTGAAACTTTAAGGCCGCCGAAAGATAATTTTGATAAAATGCCCAATTGTCGATGCTGTATAACAAATATGACAATCTTAAATAATGCAGGCTTAAAGTTATTTATATCAAAATGCTACAAACATGTAAAGTGACGAGAAGAAATATCAATATTTGGTCTTACTTCTCTTCAATAAGTGCGCGATATGCATTGGCCGCTTCAGGAAAACATTCTAGTTTCAATAAACACGTAGCCTTTCGTTGAGGTACATACGAGACGTATGAAGCTAAAGGACTAGACAATACATTCAATATTTCCTCATTTTTGTCTTGCAGTTCTAAGATCATCAGATAAAGTTGCACTTCCTGTTCCGCTTCAATCTTTCCTTCTCTTACTAGTTTTAGGACCTAATATAGTCATGAAAAAGAATTAATTGTCTTTGCAATATTTATTATTATGTGTCAAACTAATGAACTCTATAATTCCATATACGCAATAATAGTAAACAGTAAACAACAATCAATATACTGACCATTCTTTCTGCCAAAGGCAAGATAACTCCTTTCGCTAACTTCTGATCAGCATGAATAGCTTGCATCACTATACTCATAACAGCCCAGAAATAATATGGATTTTTATGAGTCAGTTTATACAAATTGAGAGCAGTTTGCTGTTGTTTCTTATAATCGCCGAGGCGAACGTACGACATAAAGAGATGCGTTAGGAGCTCTTCGTTGTTCGGATCAGCCTTTGCAGCGGCTTCATAAAGCTCGCTAACTTTATCCGCTATACGCATAAATATAAAAATTGAACATAATCGTAATACAATTAAATCTTAAACGTGATCTTTATGTCTCAAGGCAGAAAGACGAGCTAAGAACCTACGTTGATGTATCTCCCTGTAGCAGATGCTCATCGCCTGCAGGGTAGAATCCTCGCAGGGCACCTCGGAGCGCACTTTGTCCATAATGGCCTGGCACTCATTTTCCTTGCCCATACGCAACAGGGCCAGAGCCTTGAGCACCCTGGCGCATTGGTTAGTTGGGTGCTTCTTCAGCACTTTGTCCGCCTCCTGGAGGGCCTTTTTGTTATTTCCATTGTCCAGCCAGTCTGAAACCCAGAGAGAGAAGGCCTCGTACCGGGTGCCATTATATAACCTCGTCACCAGTCCCGGAGTCGCGATCGAGCGACCCGGCGGGACTGTGCGGGACGGATTTGAGGTACGGTCGTCGTCGTCGACGCGGGCATACGTACCGTAAATCGGTCGCAAGCGACGTTCGTTCACCGTGTTGTCCACATGGCCCTTGGACGCCATACTTTTTGCGGTAGCATAAAATCAACAAACCAGAGACACGCACGATCGCCGATCACATCGGCGCATCTTCGACGATCCCGCGGGGACGATTCCGGGGCCGATATATTTTTACGCGCGCCTATCACGCGCCAGACCAACCTCGACGCGACGGAGCACGCTATTGCACGAAAATATTTTTAATTCTTATCCCTCTCCTCATAAGAATCGTAGCTGGTGAAAAGAATGACCGGACACCGGACCGGGCCGCGCTAGGTGGCTAGGTCCCTCTCGTCTCTCGGCTCTCCTTGGAGAACGCAGTAACAGAGTGGAAGGGACGTGGCGAGCCTGGCTGGCTGAATCAACCGGGCACGCTTCAGCCCGTAGTATTTGAAGTCCGTTCATTTTTTATTTGCATTTTTCGGTACAGAGGTTCCCGGCTTTTTTTTTTCCAACGCCGGAATATATATATTCATTTTTAACGCACGAAGTGCTCAAGACCTCAAGAGGATGTAAGTAAAACGAAAAAGTTTTTATTTTTTTTAGATTTTTCAGCACTTTTTTGGGACGTTTCGGAACGCCTACTTTTTACGGTCTGTTCTTTTTGCTGCCGCTATTTATATATTTTTTGTTACTTGTAATGAAATAGGTAGATAGTCCTCACTAATTACATAGTGCTATTTCTCGTAAAAAATTGGTCGAAAAATCCTAATTAACTATTTTTTTCTATATGCATAATGATATCAAGTAATCCAATCAGCGCCGTCCATTAACGGCGGAGCTCAATAATTTTTATATTAGTCTAAAGTATATAATTACTGTTTTATTAAGCATAAGCATTATAAAAAAAAATTATTTAGGACTCTAACAGCACATGTAGATTCTGAGAATGTTCGGAAGATATCGTAAAAGTATATAAAATTATATTTAGCAAAGTTCTCAGTATATATTAAATATAAAATACAGATTATTCGATTGATATTACGTGCTGTTAGACTTTTCGGCTCAATTTTTAAAGAAGAATAGCGCTATAATTAGCTGACACTATTCAAGAAGCACCCTGCATATCGAACAAAGTGAAAAAAGTACAAAAAGTTCAACTATCCTTCAGTTATTTCTTAATCCACCAGGACCGCAGGAGTGAAGTAGGAGAAGTGAAGTCACTAGGCTGGGTTTCTAACCTAATTTACGTTTTTGCGCGTAAATTCAGCCTTCGTTTACGTCCCTCGGAGATTGTCATTCAATTTCTAATTATGTGGAACGAAAGCTCCGTGGGCCTTGGAGGTGGAGGATTTTTGGATGATAGCACGCAGGGTGATACCAGCAAAAAAGGGCCGCAAAGTAATGAAAAGACCATCGTTCCCGTATTGATAAAGCATATCACGTCCACCACGGGAGATCTGCAACTCGCTGGCAGAAACGTAAATATTGTGTCGATCGTCGGAATCCTAATCAATATCGAACAGGACACGACGAAAATCTCGTTCACCGTCCAGGATGACACAGGTATTTTGTTTGTGTTGTCTTGATCTTGATAACAATCGCTTACAATTATAGAACGCAATATCGCAAAAATTTTTGACATTAATATTTTATATTTTTAATAAATTCATTTGTATATGATAAAAATGCCTGTTTTATGTTAGATTCTTGTTTTTATATATTTAATGCACATTTTCTCTCTCTCTATTGTAGTTTTGTACATATATGTATATATTTTAGTATATTGTATAAATTAAACTCCATGTGTAAGTTTTACATAATTAAGAAAAATCTTAAAAACATAATTTGTATACTATTAAAAAATTTCAATTTATCTTCATCGTTAGAAAGAGCAAAAGATTTATTTGGATTTGGTTTTGTGCGATAGGTACTATTACAGCTGTCAAGTGGATAGAAGCAGATAAGAATCCTGCAGAAATTAACTGTTCTATGGAGGTCAATACATATGTACGAGTTTATGGACTGATACGTACACAAAATAATCAACGACACTTATTGATCCTACGTATGCTTCCTCTGGAGGACTTGAACGAACTGACATGCCACTTTATGGAGGTCATGTATGTCATATTGAGGGCTAAAAAACCTGCGGAAGAGAGAGAATCTATTGTACCTACTAATAATTCGTTAACTGATAATACCATGAGTGGTATGTCACGTGAGCAAATTGCGGTTCTTGAGGTTGTTCGATCAGCTAATGAAGCTGAATGCGGTATTGAGAAACGAGATATTTTGGTAAAAGTACCTAAACATATTATACCTCGTGTAGACGAGATATTGGAATTTCTTCTCTGCGAAGGGCACATTTACACAACCAGTTCAGAGGATTTCTTTAAAGCTACCTAAGTCGTGTGTTACCCTTAAAAAGTTCTATAAGATTAAATTTATCTGATAGCTACACAATACATATTTATGTTAAATATAATGCATTTTCAATTGTATATCATGTTACATTTGTTGTAATTTTTTTTTCTACGGATAAATGTGTTTGCTATTAAAAAAAAAAGTAATTTTTTCTGTGGCATTAAATTATCATTCAACAATTATTGATATAAATAATCGTTATGTTTCGAATACGTCATTGTATCATCGTTAAGCTCAAAGTATTTTAATAATAAAATACTTAAAATAAAGAATATTTTGTAAAAAAATCTGGTTTTTTTAAATTATGAACATTACGATGCGCATACTACATACTACGTTCCACAATTGTCACTACTCTTTTTTTTTTTCTTTAGTGAATATTTATCTTTGGTTGGGGACTGGTACCCAACTTTTCGAAACTTTCAATTCCTTAACTCTTAATCAAGCTTTTATTATAAATGAGATCTTCCCATATTATTTATACTATACTTCCTATACCCGTCGCCACAGTCGATATGGCCAGTATCAAAAGGTCACAAAAATATCAATGTCAAATGATGCAACGTTAATCAAGATACTCTTTTTTGGTATGGATTTCGATCGAAATTGTTTAGTTTTTTCCTAGCTTTTTTTTTCTTTTATATATATATAGTATATATATATGATATATATATGATGTGTGTGTGTGTGTGTGTGTGTGCGTGCGTGCGTGCGTGCGTGCGTGTGTTTCTGTGCGAATTTCAAAAAAATGTCAAAAATTTTTTAAATAATTTAACTCTTTATTGTTATCCAATACAAAGATTTTTGTCCTACTTCCTAATAGAGAAGAAATTTTCCTGCGACATTGAGTATGTTCTGAAGAAGCGTTGAACGCGTTCGTTAAAAAAGCGTTCAACTGAACTGCAGATCAACCTCTTTATTGCGATTGTATATCGCGAAGCGCGCGCGAGACTGCCATCTTGCCTAACCTCACTATCCACGTCCATTGTTTGAAACTTTAAACATCGTTTTTTTAACATGCAGTATTGTTCTATTTGATATTTCTGCAAAAGTCGAAAAAAAGGAAACGTCCGAGTCGAGATATTGCAAAATTGAACTTTCATCTACGGCCGGCGTTAAGTTCTTCGCCAAGATTTTTATGTGTGCGCCTCATAATTTGCTACTATGAATGACGCGGACGATGTTATGACAAGCATATACGACACCTTGTTAAATTTACGATATCCACACATTACTAACGTGGAATCGAGGGACCTGGAGGCGACGATTCTCAGTGGCGAAAATCGGATTTCATTACTTTCCTGGCTTCTGACGCTTCTGACGGAGAAGTCATCGTCGATTGTCGTTCATTTGGGAGAGCTGAGGAATGCTGCTTTGGAAGGTATTTCTATTTTGTCGGTTGTTCAATTTGCTGTTTTATATACATATATTCGACAGCTAAACTGGAAATTATATTTTCAATTGTTATTCTGCAATGAATTTATATTTACAGCGAAAAGAATATTTTAAAATGTAGTAACGCATTAAAAAGTATACACATGTCTTTTTAGATCAATTATTCGAATATTACTCGCAGATTGGAATCTGCGACAACAAGGATGTATTACTGGTTTGTTTATAAAATATTTTATTCGATTATGCTGCATATCATGATAATTACGTTGACATTTTATACCAATATATAATATTTTATGTTAGGGTAAATGTTCCTTGAAAGAGCAACTGCCAACTTTAAGATTATTGCTGGATTTTATGAGAAAGGTATACATGGAACCTTTTGCAAGTACAAATGAGACAGAAGGGACACCTACGGATATTATTAAGGTACGTTGAGGTATGATAATATGGAATAAATATATTATTTTTGTATAAATGAATATATTAATTACAAAAATTTATGTTGTAAACATATTTTAGCTGTGCATCGATGATGCTGACCAGGCTTCCTCTCTTCCCGTCGTTAAACCACAAATAAGTTATGTAGAAGCTATTAAATATTTTGAAGAAAGTGAGAAAGAGATGTTAAATAATGATTGTGGAGAAATTAGACCTAACTTACTTGAAGACTTACACGCAGAGGTACAACAGTGTTATATTAATAAAAATTATAAACAAGATATAATATACAAATTACTGATATTTTATGTAAAAATTAATATAGACTGATGATAGACTGGTTAACGAAGAACAGGACGCGCTATTTGACAAAGAGAAAGAAAAGTTTATGGAAGCGTTTCACACGATTTCATCTTGGCCAGTGAAAGTTAAGAGTTTAGATAAAGATATCTCTGATTCTATTTGTTCGAACATTAAAAGTATATGCTCGGATTTTTCCTCTTTGAAAAAGGTAAGATTTTTATCCACCAGTTGTATTTCTTGCAAAATTTTCACGAATGTCAAAATGCGCCTCCATTTATACTTGTAGGTACTGCAAGCAAAAGAAGAGATATCTAACGTGAAATTAGCGAAGGGATTACCGAAGACTGCCGCACCTTTAAACGCAATTATAGAAAATATAGTCATTTATAATGAGGAACTCAGGAATCTAATAAGCAACATTGAATAATTTCGTATTTATACTCGTGTATGTAGCCCCATAATTGTTTAGTGTAATTTATGACGCTCTAACCGTTTGTGTAATATACAAAAGAACAGAATTGCCTATTTATATATATATATAATTGTACTACAAACTCTGTTAGCAGAGGGAGATGCTTTGATACCAAGATAAAAATAAAATAATTATATAGGTTTTTAACTTATGTGTTTATATTTGTCTGTTGACATACATCTCTGGAAGTTTATAATCTAAGATCTAGGTCGCTCCTTCTTCTCTTTGTAAAGAGCAAGCAGAGAAACGTTTGCGACTTTCACCACCTTAAATCGTACTCCAGGAATATCACCGACGGCATGGCCTTTACGACCGAAACCCGCCACTAGAACTTCATCGTTCTCCTCGATGTTGTTAAGACAACCGTCCCTCGGCACGAAAGCTGTAATCTTCTTTCCGTTCTTAATCAGCTGTACCCTGACGCACTTACGAATGGCAGAATTTGGCTGTTTGGCCTCTACACCGCTATTGAACGATGAGACACCAATAAGTTAATGTGACAAACTGGACACAAGCGTTAAAGATCATCATATGGATGTTATTGCTTACACTTTTTCCAAGACGATGCCTTTAGCATGAGAAGCACCGCCGAAGGGATTGGCCTTCCATCTAGTTCCCAAATGTGCCTTTTTGTAGTCTTTATCATTCCATCGCTGCTCACGTCTGTGATTCACGTGCTTGCGCGCGGTGCGAAGACCTCTGGGTTTACCTGTAACATAAAGAAAGTGAATAACTAGGTTATATTTTGTACTATATTTTCTCGAGCGCAAAAATAAACTCCTTGGTACAGAAAAATATTAAAAATATCTACGCGTTCGCGAATACAAGATATAGTTATTGTGTTAATACCAAATACTATTTACATTGGCATGGTCTGACAATTATTGCTACACGTTGTTCTCGGCACCTCGAAGCACGCTGCGCGTCAAGGGAAAAAATATAATTTGTACATTCGTAAGTGCTCGCAGCGTAGAAAATGTTGAACAAATTATGTCGACAGAATTTCTGTCAAAATATTTACGCTTTTTATAATCACTACTCGTTAATAATATTTAATTCAAATAATATTAGGGAAGCTTGCAACATACCCATCGTTCCTCACGCGATTTACAACCGGAAAGAGTCAATCGTCCATGAGCTGAAATGCAAATCGTAATGGCTCCTGCACATAGAAAGCGGAAATGTTAACCGCAAGGCAAGAAGCGACGTTATAGCATAGCCAATCAACGGCCGATATTCGTAGAGGCCTATTAAGGAGGATTCACACTGCTTCGACATTTTAAGGGCCAATTTCACCAACCACAGTTAGCTTAAAGCTATATCCACACAAACTTGCATAGGTGCATAACCATATGCATAATGAAACGGATTGGTCTATTTCCTTATGCACATGCATATGGACCAATTAATTCTCTTATGCTTATGTTTATGCGCTATGCAAGTTTGTCTGGATTGACCTTAAAGGTAAAATTTCATGAGCAGTGAAAAGCAGCAGCAGATTGTACTGATTGGCTACAAAATAGAGAAGTTGTAGAAACTCGAGAACTTCTCTATTTTGCAGCCAATCAGTACGATCTGCTGCTGCTTTTCACTGCTCATGAAATTTCACCTTAAGGCCCGGTGTCCACGATGCAAGAACTGTGTCCAAGTTTCGGTTTAAGCCAATGAAACGGCTACTTTTCTGTAAGAGCTGCAAGTTGATTGGCTTAAATCGAAACTTGGACACAGTTCTTGCATCGTGGACACCGGGCTTAACCGATGGTTAAAGTTAACAGAATTGACTAATAGTAATAAATTCACCCTGCTTTCTATTGGTCAATCCTGCTAACTTTAACCGTCGATTAAGCTAACTGTGGTTGGTGAAATTGGCCTTAAAGGTGAAATTTCATGGGCAGTGAAAAGCAGCAGCAGATCGTACTGATTGGCTACAAAATAGAGAAGTTCTAAAAACTCGAGAACTTCTCTATTTTGCAGCCAATCAGTACGATCTGCTGCTGTTTTTCACTGCCCATGAAATTTCACCTTAAGGGTGCGGTCTCACATGGACTGATATTTTCCGCGTAACGCTTATCGCGTAACCGATCAGAAGCGCGAATATGCGTAACCGAAAATGCGAAACGCTCTCTCTCTTCTAATTGGTTACGCGGTTACACGTTACGCAGAAAATACATGCCATGTGACTCCAGCCTAACTTTTCTTCAGTCCGAGAACCGTGGACACAAGGTGGGTTTTCATGGTTAGTTCCTAGAAGTTAATTTCCTAGAAATTACTAAACTGCTGCTCGCTGCTACAGTATTTCACTGCCCATAAAAACCCACCATTTAGGCCGGTATTCATAGTCAATTTTTATATTTAAAACCGTCTTAAGTACAATCTTAAGATGTCGTGAACCAATCACAGACCCGTATTAGCATCTTAAGACATTACTTAAGCCGGTCTTAAAATAAGAACCGACTATGAATACCGGCCTAAGGGTCACTTCGATCAAGCTTTGATTAATTTAATCATTAATTAGTCTACTGAAAATGACCAATCGCATTTGTCAATCTGCTTAATGAGCAAATACGATTGGTCATTTCCAATGGACTAATCAACGATTAAGTTAATCGGAGTTTGGTCAAAATGGCCCTTAATGTAGAGTGCGCTGTCGACAGCATGCATAGAAAGCACGCATGCGCAATAGACTGTTGCGCAATTGACATTATACCGATACTAGCGTACTCTATGATAAATTCTCTCTTTTTTTTGTTTGGATTAAGGCTAGTTCAGACAACCTTACGTAGTCATAAAATATATCAAAACGTTGACCAATCATACATCTGACATGGAAGACGCCATATTGCTTTTTTTTCTAAAGTGAAACGTCATCGTATATGCAAAACCGTTTGAATAACCCTTTAAACACTTTTGCGTTTTTTCTTTTGTGACCGTTATATATAGTAATGCTTCCAATAATTCCCTTCTATATAGGTACCATACCTGAGAATGAAATTTTCCTAATAGCTGACCAATAACATTGCATATACAAACATTAACAACATTCCAATCTTCGTATTTCGGATATTGTGGAACTTTTTGGGTTGGATCCCCATCAAAATTTAGTTATTTTTTAGATTTCTATTGTGTCTTCTAGGGAAAACAGTTAACAGATTAATTTCGATCGGAATCCATTCCATTCCGATTAGTCCGTTGACATAGCGTTAACTCATCACCGACATGTGAACTTGCATACTTGTTTCCGTACTGCTCAACGAATCGTCCACGAGACCAGCGAGATAATTAAAACCCAGGCAAGTAAAAACTGCCTTTCTGCTTTTGGAAATAAAGTTCTCGGCGCGCCTATGGTTTCCTTAAAGTTACTGTTTCCAAGAGGCCAAAAATTGATATTTGCGCACAGGCTTCTTTTTCGAACATTTTGCGAATTATGCACAATCGCGAAAAGTACTAAAACATCAAATGTCTTCTCGATTAGATGAAGATGTTTGACAGGATGTCGTTGCACAGATTGTGGATACGGTTACCCATCAAAGTCACAGCGTTTTTCGAAATCGGTAAAAGTTTTATGTTATCAATATGTTTAACAGGAGGTCACATAGGATAATTCGAGAGGCGTTAAGCTACAAGTGTAGACTTGTTTGGTGGCACTTATTTGCTGTTTCGAATGTAACAATGGAAATGGAGGTCATTTGTATCTCGTCTGATGATGAATCTGACTCCCAAAAGGTTTGGAAATGCTTTGATAAATTTAGATGTCTGTTCAAATCCCTTTAAAATCAATTTTTGGAAAATGACAGCTTGCTTTGTTAAAAAGGAAAATAATAACAATAATAATAATAAATGAGGAATTATGGGATAATAACATTATTTTTAAAATCCAAATACTGATTTATAAATTTATTGTTGCAGGAAAATAAGGATAAATTACCGACCAAATCTATAGAAACTGGTATTGGAGCCTGTGCTCATGGAAAAACGGAGACTTTATTCATCGATATTGACAAAATTGAAGAGAATAATCTGAAACGAAAGAAATTACAGACAGATACAAATGTGATAATACAGACGGATTTTATAATGGAAAAAAGAAGAAGGTTAAATCTTGATCAGGGTACATCTAAGGTGATAAACAAGTCTGTACCTAGCCAATGCTCTATAAATGTACCTGAGATACAGTTTGTGAAATCTGATTGTAATGCAAAACTAAATAAGAACCTGCCAGACCGGGAAGTGAAAACTGAAAAGATACAATTGATCGTGAAGGAGAAGAAAAAAATATCGTACGTTTCGCAGGACGTTTTTCCACTGTTTATAAGCTTATGTCTGCAAAAATGTCCAAAGGGCGATAAAAGGGATATGGATAAGATTGTTGATAAGTTAAAAAGACGTTATGAAAATTTGGATCCAATTTACGCTGCGTCAGAAAATTTTGTCACATTTTTAAATGAAAAGCGTGAAGCTATTACAAGTAATAGCAGAAAAATATACGTGCATATAGAAGAAGTGATGAACGAGATGAGGAAAAAGAAGTCCCAGGCATTGCAAAATAATGAAATCTATGATGCAGTTCCTTCCACTTCCTATGCTACAAATAATGTACCAGTTAATATTGAAGTAGAATCGGATGACGAAGATGATGCTGATAATGAAGAGAATGCAAACTCCAAGACAAGAAGAAGGATCAAAGAAGTAACGAAGGCTATGGAAAAATGTGAGAGAAGGATAAAAAAATTGGAAGAGGAGGAAGTTGATTTTAATGAGGAGAATGATAGTAATTATATGAAAGTCGTAAGGTATAAGGAGAAAATGGTGGAATTATATGATAAACTTTGTGAATTAACGGGAGAAAATGCTGATGCGGGGCGCGTATATTTGCGTCCTAAACATTTTAACGTAACTCGAATTGTTGCTGTGGATCAAGCAATAACGAATTTTATCAACTCTAAAATTACTCGACGAAATCAAATGAAAAGAACGGGAGCGCTTATAGATGATTTAATATTCCCTGATCACAGGGACATTTTGGAATGTGTTAATCGGTGTAATGAGAGAAAAAAATTAGGTCTAGACGAAAATAAACGAGAAAAAATAGGTAAGATACGTATTATAATTTTAGTTTATTTATGAATATATTTAATTGTGCAATATATTTTGCTGTGCGTTTGATTATTATATCTATGTTATATATTGTTGACACATGTAGCACGGAAAGCTTTCGAAGAACTTGGAGAACACTTGCAACGCAGTAGGCGCAAAGATTATTGGGACACATTTTCTTTATATCTTGAAGACACCGAAGAAGACCCAGCTATAAAAGATGAAAATTTAGCGAAAAAACTAACTGATAATCGTACTGAGGGAGAAAAACGATTAGCTGCCGTATTCGAAGAATATGTAAAGAAACAGTTTGAAATGAAAGACGAAAATAATGAAGAAGCACCTTTGGAAGAGGAGGATGAGGATGAAGAAATGGAAGAAGAAAGTATTATAGATGATGAAGATAAAAACGATGAAAACTCATCTATGACAAGTGAGAATGATAGTGATAATGAAGAAGACATAGATAAAACCGTTAAAGAAAATAGATCACCTACGGAAAAAAATAAATCTAATTTAAGTGTATATCATGCTGTGGATAAAGCTATTTCGAATAAAACTATGGCGGATACCCTACAACAGAAATGTAACAAATTACTTAAAATAAAAATTTTGAAAAATAATGATGCAGCAGTATCAAAGAATGAGAATAAAACAATTAACGAGAAGACAATACACGAGCCGTATAGTAGCAGTACTATCCTAAAGGATGTTGTAAAGGAAATGACGCAAGAGGACTCACCAGCGGGTTTGACAACAAAATGCACAAGTGGTATACATATTAATAAAATTGAAAATATATAAAATATATAAAATATATAAAATATATAAAATTAAACACATAAATAGAAAAGTCATATATATTTATTTATATGATTATATGTATTTTATACGTATGTTGTAGAAGATCTAGCAGAGGTGGAAGCAATTGAAGTATCCGAAGTGATAACAGGTCCTGCAACAAAGAAGGTAACAAAGGATGTGACAGATACAATAACCGCAGTTACAACAGAACTGATAATAGGAAATGCAGCCGATCTGATAACAGGGGATGCTGCAGAGCTGATGACAGAGGATGCTGCAGAACTAATAACAGAAGATGTAACAGAGGAGATAACGGAAAACACAACAGAAATAATAACGGATGAAACAGAGATAATAACAGAAAGTGTGATGGATGAACCAATCGAGAATATACCAAACGATGAGCAACCTGAAGAGGAAAAGAAGCCTGTATTGCGATTACGTTCATTCGCTAAACCTCCCACGACTTGGGAGGACAATCGGCACAAAATGGATAAGACCACTCAAGAAAATGCGCCAAAGATAACAAACCAGAATAAAGAAATAGTTGATTTGACTAATGAAGGAACAGCCAAGCCATTGCCTGTTGTTGCTAAGCGCACTATGCTAGCGGTTGGAAATAAAATAATTCCCAAGATAATTCCCGTAATGAAACGTCCGACACTGGTTAGGCGTATGCCGATAAATAGGAATATAATCAGCGTCCAAAATATTACAAATAATTACTTGAAGGTGAATATGCGAACGGGAGAAATAGAACCTGTCCGCGACGTCCGTGGATCTACGATAATCCAATTGCCTCTTCAAAGTACCAGTCGACAAAGTCAACAAAACGCGAATGCTGGAAACGAGACGATAGTAATTAATCGAATTGTACCTAGCAAGATTATAAGCATAAAGAAATCGACAGTGCAATCTGTCTCTAAGGAAACTGATGTGAGTTCATCGACGACCAAATCCAAATGACTCAAACATATAGCAAGGGCTGTCCTTTTAGATCATTGTTATGGAAAAAGCAACATTGATCTGATCAATTTGGCAAGATGATTAATCTTGATGTTATATGAAGTATATTCAATGTCTTTACAAAACATTTCTAATTTAAAAGCCAAATATATAAAGAGACACGTTAATATAATTAATATAATAATCCTTAATAATAATAAATCTTTTTTAATTAATCTAAATTGTATTTTATGATGAATATATAGTGCCTTAGGACAAATAATATTCCTTTAACTTTCCACATATTCATCTAATGAATGTTCGCATCCGGCTGAAGACACTTCAATATCAATTTAGCGAGATCATAGTCCGAATTCAGAAGTTCCTCCACTATGTTAAAATGGTCTATGTCTTCAAGTAAAATATATTCCACATTATCCACAATGGGAATAATTTTCTGAAACAATAATACAATTTTAGTTCGATACAAGTTTGCGCAATAACATTCAATACGTAATAGGTTTGTTTTTTATTGCTGCAGTAGGCTGCACTGAAACTTTTCGTTTTTGTCAAATTTCATATATGTACCAATTTTATTTTAGAGAGTGTACACTAGTTCAGCTATAAAAAACAGATCTAATATTTAATTAACTACCTGGGCGTATTTGCGCGATTCATCCACAAATGTTGGAGAATCACAGTCACCTACGATTACGACAACTTTCAAGCCACTGATACGACGGCCTTTCGTTTCATCTAAAGTGGAAACACTAAATGCCTTAATTTCTTCCCTGAAAGCAATAATATATGTATACTTGTTATAAGCTTCATACATAATTCTACATATATATAATATAATTCTATTGAATTCTGTTGAAGAGAGATAAAATGCTTACTCGGTCAGTTTAAGGGCTGTCCCATGACTGGTATCAACTACAGGTTTTAAATTATAAAGGCCGCTTATCAGTATGATTTCCTTTAATAATGCAAAATATCCTTGCTGTTTCATGCGATTAATCCAATCGTCGTCGTGCAATAGACATGCAGCCAAATGCGCTCCGGCACTATGGCCAGCGATGCATACATATCTGTACATTATTGTGTGTTTGTACATATAAACATAATTTTTTTTTTTTTTTTTTTTTTTTTAGTTTTGTACCTAGTATACGAGTGTAGAAGAGTTTTGTATTAAATAACATACTTAGATTCTGAATCAGCCGCATATTTTAATATTTGCGTGACCGCTGCTTTTATCTCCGCTACTATATCTCCAATTCTAACTGAAGTACAAGAAAACAATACAATTCATTACACCATATATAAAATTTATTATACCAATAAGATAATCTTTTAATTTGAGAGTTTCTAATATAGTGATAAATTGTAAAATTCCGAAACGTTTTCATAAATTTTTGCGTCCAATTCCTTCCAACTATGACGCGCTTAAATGATTTTATTGCAATTTTAAATTGTAAATGTGTTGTAAAGTAAACTGATAAATAATCAAGAGTAAGGAAGACAGCGGTATAATTCAATAGAATTTTATACCATCTCACCATTCGGACACAAATCGTATCCAACTGTTATTACTTTGATTTTATTTTTAACAAACAAGGGTACCGAGAACCCAGCGACATCCTTGCTAAATTCCTGCCAATATCCTCCATGGATAAACACAAATATCGGCGCATCTGAAATATATAACTGTTTTAAAATGATGGGTAAGAAAAAAATACCATCGCTAGGAAGTATAATGCAATCTAACAGTTTGCAGATCTTTAAAAAAAAAAAAACGAGCAGATTTAGAGGATAGAATATGAAGTGGAAATACTAATATGTATTCCAAAAATGTTTCCTTGATGTTCATACACTGAGAAAAAAAATTTAGATCCATAAATATTTATTTAGGTGGCTGCCAATAGCTTATTTATTTAATATAATACGTATATTTATTTAGTATTAGATATTTTTATTTAAATTAAGTAAAAATATTTAATTCTAAATAAATATGTGTATTATATTAAATAAAAAACTATTGGCAGCCACACACACATATACCTAAATAAATATTTTTTTGGATTTAAATATTTTTTTCTCAGTGTATATTTTATCGCGTAAAAGAGTCACGGTCGGTCTCGCTCCGCGTGTACTTGGCACGAGACACTATACCGTGTCTCTTGATTTCAATTTTAAACGAATTGTACAAGAAAATTGCTGTTTTATGCTTATGCGCGTATCGTGTTTGCATATCGAAGAAATAAGTGATTCAGGCTAGACTATAGATATCGTATAATTTGCAAGTAAACGCCTCCGACCTTGGAAATAAATTGAAAATAAATTCTTATCGAAAATAAAAAGGAGAAATCTAGATAAAATAGACCGATTTTCAAGCGTGAATTTTGTAAGTTTATCCCTCTTGTTTCAGTCGCTTCTAATTCTTTTTTATTTTGAAAGAGAAACACGATTATAAAAATATAGAGATAAATGGAACAGAAAATGGTAGAAATAATTTTTTGCTGAGAATTCGAGATATTGTTCGACAAGTTTGATGCCTATATGGAAATTATCTATCTATGAATCAAGTCATCATTACATTTGTACATACCTTTCGGTAAATCGGTGCCATATATGTCGTACTTTGCGCGCTTCGTAGGGCCGTACGCCACATTAAGTTTACATTTAACAGTTCTCCGAGTCTTGTCCGTAACTACGATAACAATTAATAACAAATACTACGTTTACGCGAGCGTTACTTCTGTAGTAACTTACGATAATAATTCACTCGTTTACGCAGAGTAAATTATCGTTAATTACTATAAAATCCTGTTTACGCGAAGGAAAATCCCGTTTATATATACGCGAAGGAAGTAACGCTCGCGTAAACGTATTAAAAGACCTTGATCAGCGATCACATATCTGACACGCCTTTCTCGCGGCGTGATAATAATCGTAAAATCGGAAAAGTCTTAATAAGACTCGCAAAGATTTATCGCAATTATATGATTCCCGTAGAGAAAGACTCAAACCATCATTTGTCCTACCTTCCGCGCAGAATGTAAAGAATCGCTCTAGCAGCTCCTCAGATTTATATCGTTTGCTCCATTCGCTCGGGGTATACAGTCGCTCGTGTTCCTTAAAGATCAAATGAGATATCAAATCACATTTAATTTTTAAAAACGTCATCACGCGAAAGTTGCGTCGAAATATTACGTACGGACATAGCCATCATTGATCAGCCTGATCAGCCAGTTGACTCTTCAGGGAATGATAAGCAATAAGTTATGACTCACAGTTGTTACTCGCGGTAATGCTCGTTGGATACTGCATGCTACCGTTTTCTTATGATATACGATACGCTGCACTTTCCTGGCTTTGCCTGTCAATGTGTACTATATGAGTGTGTAATATACGAGCGCTACGACTGCAAGGGTTCACGTTAGTTTATTGCGAAGGTGGAAAGTGAAAGTTAATTAAATTCACATACGAAGACATGTTGGTTTCTTCGTGTTATTGCGACGCGGTTATACAGATAATTTTTTTTACAAATTTTATGTAATTCAGGATTTATCCGATTTATCGCGTAGATTGCTCCATTATAGATATATGTATAGTCGCTATAATTATAAATATCTTTCGATAGGACAGATTTTAATATTACAGTTTTAGCTCTGCTATATCCAATATGAGATGAACAAAGTCACAAAGCATCAAACTTCTCGAGAAATTATTGAATTTGCAGCAAAAACATTATTTCAACTCTTTGATCTATTTATTCCACGTCTTTATATTTTCATAATCATGATTTTTTTTAAATATGAGAAAGCGTGGTAAAGAATAAATTTTATATATTTTGTTGTAATATATACGTATGTATGTATGTATGTGTGTATATATGTATGTATATTATGTTTATATATCATAATCATATAATATACATAATATATATATATATATATATATATATATAGTAAAAAAATAAAAAATATAAATACATAAAAAGTAAAAAAAAGCTTTTTTTTAAAATATATTGAGACGTTTATTTATATTATTTTTCAATGTTTATAATACTCTCTTCAGGAGTTGTACATGCTGGAGCGGGTCCAAATCAGCTAAACAAGATTTTCAACTGTATCGATTTGCCAAATCTAGACGACAAATTTTTTAAGAAGCATGAAAAAATAATCAAACCAATTGTTGAACTTGTAACTAAGGAAAACTGTTCAGAAGCAGCAATAGCTGAACGTACGCTCACATTAGAAAATATTACAGAATTGAAAAAGTTATTGTAAGTTTAATGTATATGCTCATTGAAATTATGAGAAAGTAAAACGAGCTTACAGTACAATCACATAATAGTGTTTAACTTCTATACTTGTATACATTATTAATAAACTGAATATTAAATAGGAAAAGTTTATAAATATTTGTGTAATTAATAATTTTTATATATTACATATTTTTTTACTTCTACATATCATACGTCTTTCTTACTAATAAATTTTGTACATAATTTATAAACTATAATACTACGTTTACGCGAGCGTTACTTCTGTAGTAACTTACGATAATTCACTCGTTTACGTGGAGTAAATTATCGTAAGTTACTACAAAATCCCGTTTATGCGAAGGAATTATCGTTACTACAAAAGTAACGCTCGCGTAAACGTGGTATATGACTGATTTATTACACACAAATGGTAAATAATAATGACTCAGCGATTGGTACTTAATATCAACGTCAATACTAAGCAATTCGAAATTATGCTGTAAATAAAATATTTTTCAATATTTCATTATATTGAAAAATATTTCAGTTATAGCATAATTTCGATTTGTTTAATATTGACGTTGATATTATGTACCATCGCTGACTCATTATTTATTGCCATTCTTTAGCCCTGCATGGAGAGAATTTTTTGTTATATTTTACCGTTAAATTTTTGAAATGTACAAAAGACATTTTACAAATAACGTGATAAAAATTACCCAGCAGCTTGGTAATATTTGAAAAATTCTTGAAATTTCCTAGATATATTTTAGTAAAATTAATCATATTTTAATTATTTTTAATGTAATAGATATTAATATTTTTTATTATGATAAATATTAATCAAAATAGCTCGTGATTGGTCTATTTTCTTACAACCATACGATTATGATTAAAACTTTGTTACGTGCAATGGCCTTAAGAATTGAATAAGAATTAAGCCCCGGACACACGAATCGACGGAAGATGTAAGACGTAAATTGTAAGGAAATCCACCAATCAGAGTCGACTATTCCCCTCTTTTTCTCTCTTGAAGAGGGGAATAGTCGACTCTGATTGGTGGATTTCCTTACGATTTACGTTTTACGTCTTTCGTCGATTCGTGTGTGAAGGCCTTTACGAATAAGAATTCTTATTCGTAATTTTTTTCGTAATAAGAATTTAGCCAAAATATCGAATGAATCTTTATTTAATTTAGGATATTTTTGACCAACTCTATCCGTGTTCCGAAACTTCGGAAAAAGGCGTTTCCGGCTTCCTGACGCGTTGCGTTCCAAAACCCATTGAAAAAAGCTACAATGGTGAACGGTGAAGTAGGAGTATTGTGAAATAATTCGCGAGTGGTAACGTGAAAAACACGTTTTATTAAATCTTTTTTTTATATTTACGATCTAAAATCTGTAATCAAACGTCACGCTGATTGTTTTGTCATCTTCCGCGAGCTACAATTCACCGAAAATGGGAACGCATTCGAACGCAACGAGCGACATCCCAATGAGTTAGGTTAAAAATCGCGTTAGCTACTCGCGTGAATATGTCCACGCCGGATATGTCAGATATGGATATCGATAATCAAAGTGAAGACGGAGAAATTAAGAAGAGTCCATCGAAGGATATGGCTGAATACAGGTATTGTTTATCGCTATATCGTCTTTCTCTTAAATATTGTCGCAATTTGATTAAGATTAGGTCTAAAAGACGGGGCGGGCCACGAGCCAAGAACGATCACTGGATTACGCCTACAACGCGTACTTTTGATCCCCGCGTTAATCCCAGTTAATCCGTTGCTCCTCGTCGTCCGAGCCCACGCGAGAGTCGTCTAGGTTAGCCTAAAATGATATTTGAAGGCGCATGTGCGCGCTTGCGCGACAAATTTTTGTCTTTTTGCATTTGGGGTTTGTTGGTACTGCGTACTGCTTGATAGCACCGTGGCGGTGTGGCGGTGTTCGATACGCTCGCGAATGGCGGACTTTGCGTCCAAAGGTTTTTCCATTAATCTCTTTGACACCAATTGACAATTTGACACTCAGCATTCGGCAAGTCAGTCCCTTTTTGCGAATAAGTGAAAACATATCGCACGAAGCATAATGACGAGCAATGCTGCCCAGAATTTTTAGGTATTCGAAATCGCCACGAGGCAACGCACGTTTGTACGCAGCACTTCGATTCCTCGAGTTATTTTCCTTTTTATTTATTTCTAAGTACATAGGAATACCATCCTTACTCCGGTCCTGTGGCACATATATTTGTTTTATTTGTTAAAAAAATTATAACGTTAATTAGCGCATCACTTCTTAATTTTAATTCTGAATGTATTCATAAATATTCGTAAACTACTGAAACAAAAAGTGATAGTTATTGGTGGTACAAATATTTATGAGTTTATATCTCAAACATTTGCTTCACGAATTTCACGAAAGAATTAGTAATGTCATTGATTCAACATAATTACCTATTTCAGCTTTTCAGAGGAAGAGGGTGGCGACACGGCCGACTCCTTGGATATCAAACCACCGCAGGCAGTTGTTCGCCATCATAAGTCTAGCTCGTCCCATCGAAGGGAGAAGCACAGCGACAGGAGAAATCGTAGAGATGAGAAAGAGCGGAAGTCGCGTCAGCACGAACGCGAAGACAGACATAGGGACAAGCACAGGCATCGTAGACATGTGGGAGAGCCTCTTGAAAGACCCGAGCGTTTGGAAAGCTCCAAGAGGAATCGTGAGAGAATGGAGCGACTAGACAGGATGGAGAGCCATTCTAGAGACAGAGAATCTTCCAGGCACGATCGCAAGGAAAGAAGTACAGGAGACCGCGTCCTAGAAGATTTGAGGGAAAGGTATGTCGTATTTCGTTATACCTTGAAATTTTTTGCTGTCTGTCTATCTGACAAAATATAGAAATATTAATATTATTTGTATTTATTGTTTCTTTTAAAAATCTAATTACATGAAAATATTTATGTTCTAGATTGTTGGACAAGAGAAGGGAGAGACGGGAGGATCCGCGTGATACTCGTAATTATAAAATTGAGTCGTCTCGACACGAGGTGCGATTGGAGGATCTGCGAGAAATACGCGAGTCGCGCGATCGGCGAGAAGTACGTATGGACGACCTGCGGGAACGTCGTGAAATGCGTACCGTGGACGACGGTAGAGAACGTCGCGAGATTCGCATGGAGGATCAGAGGCACGTACGCGTGATCATGGACGAGCAGTTCTCGGAGAGCGAGCTGATGGAACGATCCGAGAAACGTCGCAAGAGATCTCACAAGCACGATAGAGCTCGCGAGAGAGACCAAGAGAAGATGGAGCGCGAGAAGGAGCACAGGGACAAACAGCTGCGGGAAGCGATGGAGATCGTAACCGATGATATTAACGAGATGGATGTGCAAAATGACATCTCTATGCAGATTAAAGATCCAAAGGAGATGACGGAACAGGAACTTAGGAAAGAAAGGCTGTTGGAAGCCGACAGAGAAATGGCCAGGCGCAAAGAGGTATCTAGAATGGAGTTGGAAGCGAGAAGAATGAAGAGAGGCGAGAAACGGCCCATGAGTCCGGATAACAATCCAGATCCTTCGATTGTAGAACTGTCGGATGAAAGCGTCAGTCCTGCTCGTTCCGAGGGCGCGCGATCGAAATCAGCCGAGTCTAGACACTCGTCCGAAGGTGAGAGAAGTCCGCACGAGAGGTCCTCGGAGCGACATTCGTCCGACTCTTCGGAATCGAGCAGCGACGACGACGATGAATCTAACGAATCGAATAAAGGTTCTGGGGGCGATTCCAATGATGGCTCAGAATACAACAATCCAAGTCCATTGTCCGTCGATCGATTAGCCAAATCCGATCATTCAGATGGAGACTCTCCGGGACATGTCGAGTCCAACAATGCTCCGAAAAACATAGAAGAGGAGGAAAAGAAAGAGGAGGAACCAGAGTTACCGCCATATCTGCCGGCTATTCAAGGTACAGCAAGAAATGCTATACAAATAAATGTAAAAGAAGTTTAAAAATAAAATTGAAGGATTAAAAGCATCCCAAATACACGAGTTAGTCACAGGTTACTCTCAGGTTAGTCTCAGGCTTAAATTTTTATCGTAAATAATCTTCAACTTGATTAATTCAAATTTGCTTTTATTCCTTCAATCTAATGTTTTTCTTTTATTTTTGCTTTTATTTTATCATTAATTTTTAGACGCTCTATGATTCATTATTTTTTGTTTATATGTACATATATTGTAAATTTTCTGCTCTTTAGGTTGTAGAAGCGTCGAAGAATTTCAATGTCTAAATCGAATCGAAGAAGGTACATATGGAGTCGTGTACAGAGCACGCGACAAACGTACAGATGAGATAGTCGCGTTAAAACGACTGAAAATGGAAAAGGAGAAGGAAGGCTTTCCGATTACGAGTCTGAGGGAGATCAATACATTATTGAAAGCGCAGCATCCCAATATTGTTACCGTGCGTGAGATAGTCGTCGGCAGTAACATGGATAAGATATTTATTGTCATGGATTACGTAGAGCACGATCTGAAATCCCTAATAGAAACCATGAAACAGAAGAAACAAGTTTTTATACCCGGTGAGTGTATTGTATTACACAATGTAGAAAACTGATCGAAGAGTTGGGCGTAATAGTGTAATAACAGCACACAAGTCAAAAAATAAAAAAAATAAAAACAATTTTAATAGATACAATTTAAAAATAACAATTATATACAAGTAATCTAAGATGTCATTAAGGGTTAAATATAAAATAATTGTATTGTTTTATGGATCACATATATTGAACTTTACGCTGCTGTTGCACCCAATTTCTAAATTTATAACAGAATATGCGAATGTAAGGAAAAATTAGTATTTCTTTCTATTGTAGGAGAAGTTAAATGTCTTATGCAACAATTGTTACGCGCGGTCGCGCATCTGCATGATAATTGGATATTGCATCGCGATCTAAAGACGTCCAATTTGCTGTTAAGTCACAGGGGCATTTTGAAAGTCGGCGATTTTGGCTTAGCTCGTGAATATGGTTCTCCCTTGAGGCAATACACGCCTATCGTCGTAACGCTTTGGTATAGAGCTCCTGAATTATTGCTGTGTGACAAAGAATATGCAGGAATATATAGTACACCAATAGACATGTGGTCCGTAGGGTAAGTGTGATTTTTTCAGTATCATTTAATATAATTGTTTCTATATCAATGGAATCTAGCTCGTAAAACAATAATAATAAATTATACTGGGCTAAAAACAAACAACCGTTGCTCGTTTTTGGCCTAGTATCATTTATTATTATGATTGTTTTTAATCGGCGATATTAACTTGACTATGGCTGATTTGATTATGGATTATAGTATTAAATATAAATATAATTTTAGCATGTATATTAATATATATAAATATATAGACTATATACGATATTTATGATCCTTTCTTAGGTGCATTTTCGCTGAGCTTTTAAGAATGGAACCATTGTTCCCAGGAAAGTCGGATATAGATCAATTGAATAAAATATTTAAGGAGCTGGGTACACCGAGCGAAAGAATCTGGCCAGGATATGCTAAATTACCCATAGTACAAAAGATTCCATTCGCGCATTACCCTGTAAATAATCTCAGACAAAGATTTAGTTTATCGTTGTCCGATTTAGGTATCGAGTTGCTGAACAAGTAAGTTATTCCACATATAGAGAGCGATACATGCAAGTGTCTAATATTTAAATAAGTTTTGTTACAAGCGTGATTGTTCCGTTTTCAGATTTCTAACGTATGATCCTCGCCAACGTGTAACCGCCGAAGACGCCAGTAATCATGGCTATTTTACTGAAGCGCCTTTGCCAATCGATCCGCAAATGTTTCCCACGTGGCCCGCCAAATCGGAGCAAGGAATTAGAACTACAAACGCGTCCCCGAAACCACCGAGCGGCGGCAGAGAATATAAGCAATTGGGCGACGGTGACGACGCTGATTTGAGCAACTCCGGTTTCCACATGGGCATGATGGAGGGTGGCAGGGCGCCGCCGGTTGGGGGTGGCTTTCACTTGAAATTCTAATTGAAAAAATTTTATACTTTGAATTATATCAAAGAATTTTTATCCGAATAGATTTATACAAAATATACTACGTTTCTTTATATATGTATGTATGAAGAAATATATAATCCGCATTATATGTACGTATTCTACTTCTGTTATAAAAGAACAAAGAACATGAAGAATATTCATATATATATATATATATATATATATATATATATATATATATATATATATAAAATTGAATTACAGTGTCTCGGTTTTATAAAATGGAGATGTTTGCGATTGCTCTTGTCGCATATGATTTAATAGTATAAAATAATATATCTATATTTATGTATCAGTTTCTGGAATGGATTACAATTTAAATCCTTCAAATCCTCCTCTTATCTCCTTTTGAAATTAATCGACCTCTTATAAAATGAAGGCCGAGGTATTAAACCTAAGATCTGCCAACTTGGAGTTGCCTTTCAACTCCGTTAGAATAATACGATAGAATAATACTATCCTAGTATGGAATAATAGAAATATCTGTTATAAAAATCAAAACGACAACATTTACGTGATTAATGTTCGTAATTTATATTAGTCCGCACTTTACAATCATAAATTATAAAGAGAACGTGAGAGCAAAAAAAATAGTACAAGGAATTATGTAATAGAAAGATGTAATAAAATAGAAATATATATGTATGTGAGTTTCTACATTTATTATTTAGTATCGATTCATTTTGTACACGAGGTCCATGTTTCTGGCAACAGCGCTGACATTTTTCATTTGATTTTCTGAATGCTCTGTTCTAATATATATTTGACGGATAAACTATGAGATGCATATTCTTCTATATGTAATGTATCTTTAAATATCTTGTACAACCAAGCAATGTCACTTTCATTTCCCCGCATTGTGCATATTTTTTGGTAGGCCCAACAGGGAGTTTATAAGCTCGGAGTTACGCTTAGGATGAGAGGGACGTGGAGCCACCAGTATCAATCTGGCCAGCTGCAATTCGCTATCCTATGAAAGAAACAAATAATAAAATAAGAAATGTGTGTAACATTTCTTATGTACATAAATATTCGCCTAATGAATCTATTTAATAGTATTCTGTTACAACATCGCTATTTTCTTTTCCAAACTGTGTCGACCGCTTAAGTAGAATTCCGAGTCCGAATTGACGTGTAAATTAATCCTCATCGTATCTCTTCTTGCCGAAGCGTTCGATATAATTTCGAAATATGATAAATATGCGACGTTATTAGCAAAATTTTACGCGTCTCTTAATTGCCACTTAGATTGATGGATATATACACTTACCAATCCTCTACCGTACGGAAGATTCAACCCGAGAATATTTCTGTCGACATCCTCGAGCTCGCTGAACTCCTCTCCGCAAACGACGCCGACGATAACGGCAATAACGACTGCGAGCTTCGCGTAATTAGCCATTGACGAATGCTGCTCCCGTTCTTGAGACAAAGGTAAACACGTGTAGAAAAAGACTTGTCAATTATTAAATTAAACATTGAATATAATAATTGAATATATTAATTTAATAAAATTTAACTCTTAAAAATGCCACACCTCTCAAGAATCTCGTAAATGACATGATGAGGGATCTAAAAGACCCCAGCATGAAAAATGTCTCTTTACTCATTGATTTTTTTATCTTTAATTATGAAAATTTTTTTCAATGTTGTTCAAGGCTTAGAAAAGAGAATAAAATGCTTATATTGTTAAAATTTCAATTTCAACATAGTATAAAAAATTAAGTAAACTGAGTACTGCTAAGTGTACAAACGGGTAGGTCAATCACTCAACTATCATCAATGGGAACACGAGCGCCATTTTTGGCAAGAAACATTTGAAAATATATCATTGTAAAGGGTCTGGGGTCCGCTGGACCCCAGGAGGCATTTAAGGGTTAATATTAATTTAATTTGATAAAATAAATATTAATATTAATAAAAAAAACTTGTATTATACGACAATTTTATTTTAATTAAGTAATTTGAATAAACGTGATAATTACTCGCAATATAGTTGTAAGTCGCCAATTTACAGCAGACTGCGAAGTGGCAGCGAACGCCGTTCAATGTACCGCACGAATACGACGTGGATCCGAAAGCGCTGTTTCTTTTATACCGAGCATCTTACTATCGTCGCGAGATCTGTTCCTGACAGACAGATCGTAAGGGCGTAGGCCGACTCTGCGAACGACAGGTGTCCTCCTCCGACGAAATCATCGTGGAAATTATATGTTTCGTCTCCTTTATTAAGTTATGTAAAAGAAATCCTATCGAAGCGTGCAATCGCCTGCGTTTGATTACTCGCGGCTGATCGGTATACGTAATAAAATTGCGTCTCGATAAAGCTCACGGATCAATATAAAATATATCCGAGAGAAGGATTGAAATTGGAAATGGAAATGCGATCCTGAGGGAGGAATTTAAATCGGAGTCGAAAACATATAATAAAAGCTCGATCGGCGCCGATCCCGCCGAATTCCTGTCGGGTGTCGGATCTCCTTTCACTCCTGAAAAACATTTTATTATTGACCTTTTCATATAATGTCGCGGAATTCGCGCGACGTCCTTTTAAAGACTACACGATGCGAGGATCCGCGAATTACGTGTCTTTCATTCTCATTTTAATATTAATTGCAGAGCGACATTTTTGCATCGAGAGCGAGAGCCGCCGAAAGACGCCCCGTCGTCGCCCTCGCCGACAGTCGGGAGTACGGTCTTTTAATCTTCTCCGCAGAAACTTCTTCTGTTATCAAGGCCCGCGATCTCGCGGCGCGCGTGCCCGAAGCGTCCGTCGCGACAAGAGCTATCATTATAGGAAGAGCCCACGACGAGCATTACGAGCACTCGTCTCGTTGCGGTCGCTCGCGAATGCGAGTCTCGTCAGGGTCAGTGTCGTATTTAATCTCGGGGAACGCTTATCCGCACGAGGAAACCCGACCTCGCGAAGGCTGGCGGCGGCGGCGGCGGCGACGGCTCCCGTCCTTTCGATATACTCGAGAAGATATAAATCAGCCGGCTCGCCCGCATTACTCATTCGTCGAACGATACGTCGCGTGCACGGCGAATGGTGAATCGCGACATTGTCATTCTTCGGGGAAGATGGGGAGGAGACAAAAGGAGAGATAATCGCATAATTATCTCGGGACAAACGCTCGTCGGGCGTACACAATGGGAGTACGGCGCGAGAAGTGATACCGCGAGCGCTCCTCCGGAGCAACGCGTCGCATAAATGCCTGACCTGAGCATCATAAATGCCTTAGTATTCATTATAGATAACTAATTGACCAATCTCATGTGGAAAATGGATCGCAATGAACGACTGACGATATTTTCACTGACGATCTTGCAGATCTTATCTCAAGCAAAGATTAATTACATGGTCTATTAAACGCAGTCTCATTATTTCGCCCATTTCTTTGCTGCAAAAATAGTACAAATTAATAGTAACATTACTAGCAATAGCAGTAGCAATAGTAATTAATAGTAATAGTAATATTTCTATTATAGGGTTGCAATAACAATCATTTCCCTTAGTCTATTAATAACTTTTTCCTTTGATTCGACTATAATCTCTTTATGATTGCCACTACTTCAAAATGAATCGATACACCCTGCCGTTCGTTTTCTTTTTCGTCTTGCAAGAAACTCGCGAGGGAGAGACAAAATAGAAAAGAGAGCAAAGCGAGGAGGAAGAAGGACGGACCAGCAGCTGCGTCGAAATCTTTGACTGTTCCCTGGGATGGGCGCAGAAAGGTCACTCAACCAGCGGCAGTAAAAGCGGCCTGGGACCGGTGGCGTGGCCTTGATTCTACGTTATAAGACCCTTCGAAGACCCACGGCGAAGGCGTGTCGATCAACGGCGAACGGATTAGCCACTTTCGACGCCTCCGTGACATTTTCTCCATAATGGAGAGCCTGGATGTCTGATGAGCGACCATTCGCGATTTGCGCCCAAGCTGAAACGATGATCGGTAAGAGTTCGATGAGATTGGAAACAACGAGATCAACTAGCGTAAGGCGCGTTTAAGATCTTCCCCGATTTCAAAATCGCCTCGTCTCGTTGATTTTTTTGCAATTTTGTTCGTTCGCATTCGTTCTCACAGAGAAATCTTTTGTACCAAACGCGGCTAATTTTTCTTTATTTTATTTATCTATCGCACTCTCGACAAGATTATTACTATTATTATTATTATTTGTGGAATCGTCGAAAGTTGACTCCGAGATTTCGCAATGTCTGCCAGGGAGACGCGCGTCGCGCCACTAATTCGGTTTACTTATGATTTTAGTAGCACGGATTGTCCAATTATCGCCAAATCGTCATCTGTTTCGTAATACATCCTCGTTCTTTCACACGACGTTTGATTTACGCGACGTTTCGCACCCGCCACGGTCACGCTCGTCGTCTTCGTCTTCGGAAACCCGTTTGACTCACATTCGCCTCCACAGAAGCCGTTTCGTGACTTTAACGCGTGTCAGAGACGTCTCTCGCAGATGTGTGCGCGAAATATGACGTATATACTTACGGATCCCTGTCGCGGTGTGTTCTCAAGTAGCGAAAGAGAGATGGAGATAGTCATTCTATCGTCGCGAGAGGATCAATTTGTTCGCCGCGAGTGTTAATAGCGTTCCTGTGTAGCGATTTATCTATCGCGAAAAAGCCATCGAGATAGCCGTGCTTGCGCCTCTGCCGCGAGATGCACTAATGGCTGATGGGCCGATTATTATGAAATAACGCGTTATTGGCCCACGAACTTGCGGCGATAAATAACGACACTTTCAGCAACTGCACAACTCTCGGTTTCGTCCTATTCTTTTTTCCGAAAAAAAAAAAGATCTGTGAACTTATCCGTGAGCTTCTCCATTTATAAAGAGTATGAGCGATGCGTACGTATGTGGGATGTACGTGCGAAAGAAGTTATTTCGCCTTGATGTTAATCGATAGTTATGCGATCGTTCACTCCGAAGAAATAAACAGCTATGAATTCATAAAACGCTTTTTATCATCTTCTTTTTTTTTCTTTCGAAGGAAGGGCTCCTACGGGAACCGAGCGATCGTTTGGACCGCCAATTGGCAGGCAATCCGCCGTTGATTTATCGGCGCAGCCCTTAATCGCGAGGTACACTACTCATAATATGATACAGCAATTACTTTAGTACTTTACGACAGTATAATTATGGACATTTGAATTAAAAAGAGAGAGAAAGAGAAAGAGAGAACGGGATGAAAAAGAGGAGGTCGTTTGAGTCCCGACTAAGTCAACTTGACCGCATCGATGATACTTCATCTCGCTCGCCCATTAACGATCGACGATTATGGATTCATATATTTCATTTTTTATTTTCTTTTCTCGCGTGGAGGCCTGTGACACATAAAATTTATATTTCTACGGTATTAACTCCCTCTCTCTCGCTCTCCCTTCGCCTTTTTCTTCGTCTCTTCGTCTCTCGCTAGAGATGGCATTGAACTCGGCGCAACGTTTAAGCGCCGCGCGTCCTCACACCTTTAATAATATAATCCGGCTAATAATGCTCGAGGCGGGCTCGGGCGTCGAATCGAACGTCGTGCGTGCGTTCAAGCACACCTATACAGAGGCGCACGGTAATGCAATTAACCGGCCGGGGACCGCTATACGCTCGAATTTGAATACCCGTCCAACTCCCCGGACCCCCGGGATCTTTGTTCTCCTGACAAACGTTTCTCTTTACCGTGTCGGTCACCGGGCGTTCGCCTCCGCGCACGTATTTAGAGCTCTCCAGTGCCATGAAAGAAGAAAAATTACTCGCGCCTGCACCGGTACCCGGTACCACTGAAAGATAGATACCTATTCTGCCAAATTCTCCCCTGTGAGCAAAATCAGCGGTATGCTAACAGGTTCGATCCAAAACATTGCGGCAGATTGAATCCAATAAATTACAATCTAACAAATTCAAGGGGTTGTGATTCAACGGATAGTGCATAATTAATTGTGCGCCGAACTCTTGCTCTCTCATATGTAGTCGCTTGATTTCCAAGATCAAGGGTTCAGTATGCAACTAATTATGCAGCGCGCATTAAACTCGCCTAATTAGAAGTTAACAAATGCTTCATATTTTTTGCGAATTACAGTGTAAGACGCGCCGCGTACCAAAAAGCGTAACACGATAAGAACGCGCAAAGACGAGGACGCGCCGGGATGAGGGACGCGTAGGTAGATAACGACCATAACGATCCTGCGGCCCGTAGCTATTCTAACACAAATTCTATCCCTTTCACTCGCGGCGCACTTTTAAACTTTCCAGGCAAGAAAAAAATCAAGTCGATAACTCGACCAAACCCGTAAGTTCAAGGCGAATCGCTGCCACTCCCTCAGGTAGGGTGCCTTATTTTTGGAAGACATCCAAGACCCGTGCCATTATCGCAAACGTTGGACTCACCGACTTTCCTACCCCGGTGGTATAATTCATATCGCTCATCCTGAATCCCTTGAACTCCCCCGAACCGCCGTTCGCGGGGGCAAATTGCTACTTGAAGATCAGAAGATATCGCTGACTAATGGATCGCTTGGTAAACCGCCTCATGACGATATTCTCGCTAAGTACACAGTTGAGGAACAATAACATATTTCTTGTGGTATGCGACGGCTGATGATCCGTTTCGGCGGGGGTTCGGCATCAACGTCAACCACCAAGGACACTGATTCTCTGTTTCCTCAACATTTCTTCTCCGTTGCAGCTTCTCTCGTCGTCAGCTTCTGTCATCTGGTGTCAAATTTCGTGCCGTTTCTGGCACGATGGTGCGAATTCTTTACGAATAAGCTTTTATTTTTATCTGTAGTTTTGATTGTAGTTAAAATATTAATTGCAAAACTAATCACTGTATTTTTAAAAAATGTACCGTTATAAGATGTCGCAAGAAACTACATAATGACGACGACTTCTCGCCCAAATGATTAAAAATTCGCGACACCGTTATCTAATGGCGAGAATCCTTTCTAATGTATACACATACACTATAATGTTCCGTCTCTCCGTTCTATATTTGTTCCAATACAATAACCGCCGTATGACCCGTTAATAACCGCGAGCGAAGTTTGAAGGTCTCGTCGTGAAGTTAAGGAATCGCATACATAGGATCTTAAAAGAACCGGTTGTTTTTCTAAAGATTTCTTGACCAGTCTGAAAGCGATTCTTACTTGGCGGGAATGTCTGTAATTTTCGAGCTATAAAATGACTGAAAGAAAGACTTCCCTTTTTAAAAGAAAAGAAAACAATAACTTCCCTTATACGAGCAGTAACGTCAACTATTGGAATGAACGCGTACAGAGAAGAAATGCATACTCATTTGAAGCAGTACTTATCGCGCATTGCAGTTTATTCAGAGATCATTCGCGATAGCATCAGCTACAAACAAAAGGGAGTTTCCTTCGTGTTCACCGATAATAGAAGTGCTAATAGAACGGTTTAGAAACGGTGGCAATTTAATTATATCAGGATAGCACTCAGACTTCTTCGACGAGTCAATTCGCATACACACCTGGCGTTCATCGCTCGGTGATTGACGAACCTTTCTGAGGGGAAGTAGCGATCTAAATCTAATGAGATTTCGTGCGGAACTCGGGGCGTTTACGCGCGAACGAGAAGTCATGCTCTTCTCGTGGTCAAGGTCGCCGCAGAGCGGGGGGTTCAGCAGGCAGGATGGCGGGGCCCTCTTGGATGGAGGAGTAGGTATATATGGACGTCCTCGCGCGTCCGGAATACCAGATTGTTGGCCCTCCCCGCCGCTCTCGGTGGTGTCTTTTAAAATTCATCACGCGCACCTCTCGAGGAGACCCCCGGCGGGACCCCGCTCCCGCATGGTCAGATCGCGCGCCACCTCAGACAAGTGCTTCATCGAGTCCTGTCAGTGACAGTTTATAAGCATCGGTGCCGCGGAAGAGGAATCAGGAAGGTCCGTTTAATAACGTACGTCGATCGCGCGAGAAAATTTCCCGGTTTTCCGAACTCGAGACTGGAAACTGCGATCCGGATGGTGTAAGACTGGTCATATTGTGAAATGTTATACATTTTGCGATATCAGACTCTGATAATATCTTCGTTGAAGATTTCGTTTGAAGAATTCACATTGACACTTTTAATGACGTGATGGATATTCGTCGTCAGCTGCAAAATCTAAATTAAATTTTATCTTTATTTACTTCAAAAATCAAAATTTCTTTACGCTACGTTAAGATTGCATGAAATAAATTGTTTTGACCTCCAAGAGAAAAAAAAGATAATTGCAAGGAATGCGTTCGATACAACAGCAAAGTCGCTAATCACTGGATGCGTCATTTACATGCTTCAATGAAGCAATCGTATCCTCATTAACTGAATGCACACGAGGAAAATAGCAGTAAATTTAACGTATTATTTCTATTAACAATCTAATTTTTTTTAGCAAGAATCTGTAAATTAACCGCGATGCCACTTTGTATTTATAACAAAAGTATAAAAAGTTTATTTTAACGCTTCGTTGCATTTTCAGTGAGAGATAATACTTTAAAAGAAAATTTATTAACGTTTCCATCGTACTTCTTTGATTATTGTTTAAAGACGTTTGTGTCTAAGTCTAAAAGATTAATGACGAACAGGAAGAATTCGCGTTGGCATAGCTGTTTGCAAAAGTGCAATGAAACCTCACGCGTGCCTCGCGCGATACCTCATCATTCATATCGTCTCTTCCTCCGACGAGATCCGCATTTTTAATAGACGACACGAGTGCCATCGAGTTTTTGTTCTCGGATAACTTAGATGATGGAAATTCTCCAATTTTGTTTCTTAAAGTGACAATAGAGTACCTGCATACTGGCAGATGCTGAAAGCGCCAAAAGTAAAAATTTTCGGAAAAACCGTTTCTCCAGATAGTAAAATATATCGATAAAAATTATCTTGTTCTAAACATACGACTAATGAATATGAATGACTACATGAATATATGCTGAACGATAGTTAATGGTATGCCGTATTGTCAAGATAAAACTGGAAAAATGTTTAAATTAAAAATTGTTAACAAGATTTTATGCATACCGTGTGGCTATAACTCTAAGCGATGTTGTGCCGTTAAGCTAACAAATCTCCTTTTATTATGGGGTACATAAGCTGTTTTAACGGGATTATATGAATCACTGATTTTAATCTGTGACGCTCAGCTATTTGCTTGCATTTTTCAGCTTATTTGCGATAATTTTTTTCATATAACACGGCGACAACGACGTATAAATATATATGAACATACTTAAAATATATTTATTCTGAAGAAAGCACAGGTAGAAGTTTACATTCATTCTGTGCCTCATAAATATTCTAAATCGGGTCGGTAGTCTCGTTATTAAATTCGTTGCGTGCCGCATAAGTAATTACCGGTTATTGACGGGCCTAACTGGAAATCGAACAATAAATAAGACACGCGCGCGAGAAAAACAAAAAGACGATACGGAGCGGACAAGAGTCTTCGCGCCTTCAAGGCCGACTCTTTTTCGTGTCACGATTTTTCGTGCTTGTCTTGGAACGAACGAGAGATCGGGATATCTTGAAGGCGCAGGTAAACAAACCGACGCGTACTCCAGCTTGAAATGCATTCCGACGTCGAAGTGTACCGTAGCCTCCTACTTACGTTCTAGCCGAGTAGTATACTCGGCAGTCTCGGCACTCCGGTAAACCGGCTACGGCCTTTAGAAACCGCGTAAAAACAGCGCATTTTAATTCGAGCAACGCAGAAAGGATGCTCTCTCCACAAGCAGGTTCTACTCGAAGGGACGTAAAAAAAAAAACTGTCAATGCGATTTGTCATTTCAGCGAGCTATGGCGGCTTGGATTATCTTGACTTGGCTGGTTAGTTTATCGTCGGCCGTTCCCTCGAATCGAGTACCGGTCCGAGAGATCCTGCCTCCCCCGCCGCCGTCGGACCACCATCGGCAACAGCACGGGCTCCATCCCTCGTTCCGGAGAGACGCCGTCGAAAGCTCGCCGACCTCCGGTCGCCTGTCAAATGATTTAGATTACGATGAGTTCGGCTCGCATAGGTATCCCTTGCGCGACGCGGTCGAATCGTTGCCGGACAACGTGCTGGACGCTAAATTGAATCCAACATTCCGAAACGACTTCGAGAGGTGACTATTCACAATGCATTTAAACGGCTAAAGCTCTCTGATCCTCCGACGTTCACACTCTTTTTCGTAAAAAAATCACAATCGTGATTTACATATTATAGTCTTTTAGCTCTTGCGTAAGGAAATCCGTGAGATTGCGATATTTTCTTTTCGATATATTCCCTCCAGTACCTATCTTTGATTACAAGATAATAATATATTTTCTTCTTCCAAATAATTTTAAATAAATCTTGAAAATTATTTTTCAATAATATGTACATTTAAATTTGTTGAAATTATTTTCTTGATCTATTTGAGTTTTTTTCCAGATTTTTATTAAGAGATGCGGTATGTCCAAAAATTGAAAAATTTCAAATTGAGAATTAAAGCTTTATATTCTTTATAAAGGCCCGGGCACATAGAAAAGCTTAAGCAGTAAGCAAATCAGCCAATCATTGCACAGGAACTTAAGACATAACGTAAGCGGTAGCGAATTCAAACTGTTGATTTCCTTACTGCTTAAGTTTTTCTGTGTGCCCAGGCCTTTAAAGAGTGTGCTGTTTATAATTTTATTTTTATTTTCAATGCAAATATTGTTTAATCGCTCTTTTATTTTTCACGATTTAATAAAAGTATATAGCACTTAATAATATATGTATATATAGATGAAATATATATGTTGCATTGTGCTTGTAAAGTTTATAGACTTAATATTAGATTTAATATATGTAATAGTACAAGTATATTGCTCATATTCATAGCGAGACGAGATTGCCCTTGAGAGATGCAGTGGAGCATCGCGAGGCGCCTTTTTTCGGTGTCGGTCCGGATCATGAATCAATCTGGATCGAACCTGTGGCACCGCCGACCTTGCGAAGGACGCAGCAGATCATCGAGCCCAAAATTGTCTGCCGCTTCAACTCTGAAGCCGTTCATAGAGCAGAACCGTTCTCTTTGTATCCGCAAAATGTGCCAGATTACAAGTGCACCCATCTGATATACTCCACAGCTACCATCGGTAAATAATATTTGTAGTTGTATAAAAGTTATTTTTATATTTAAATTGTTAATTTTATTATTTTAATATCTGTTATAGATAGAAAGAACTCCGTTGTACCCAACGATCCAGAATATGACCGAATTAAAGGTACCGTGTATACTTTTCGTCAAAATTATCAAATAAAAATATACAAAAATATTATTTAATTTAGAGATACAATATTTTAAAATATTTTAGATTAAATAATAGATTATTTAAGAATCAATATCAACTTCTATTATTCTGCTAGGCGGATACAACGCTGCCACGGGACTTCGCTTGAAGGATCCAGCGCTGCGCGTGCTAATATCCATCCATCCAAGTCCACATCACAGCCTAGTTATTCAACGAAATGCCAATCTCTCGACTAACTTCCCGTTGCGGGAATCTATTCTCAAATTCCTCGAGGAATACCGCTTCGACGGTATCGAACTCGATTGGCCAACCGCCGCTCAGGACTGGCCACAATTCAAGATTATGCTGAAGCTAATCGGCGCCCCATTAGCCAGAAAGGGATACACTCTCGCGGTGGCATTGAAACCGGAGGAACCCGTGGATCCAGAACTCGTATCGATCGTTGATCTGATAATCCTGAAAAGTTGGCGGGACGTTCTGGTTTGTCCCTCTTGCGAGAGAACGGATCACCCCGTCCTCCATCCGGGACCCTTGAGTTTTATCGTGCAAAACGCGAGCAAATGGGTCGAGCAAGTCAGCGCCGAGCAACGGTCGAAGATCATTCTTGCTATTCCAGTCTTTGGTCAGGGATACACTCTCAAGTTCGATAATCTCACCGATGTCGGCGCGCCTATTCAGAAACCTGGCAAAAAGGGTGCTTACACTGAATGGCGAAACGGAAAATTAGCTTATTATGAGGTGAGTTCCATATTAACTTTTAGAACTTAGAATGTTCGTGTGAATTAATTAAGAGACAATCGTTCTTTGTAGGTGTGTGAGAAATTGGAAACAGGTTTGTGGATCTCTGGCAGAGATGAGGAAGGACCGTATGTGAAGCGCGGCGATCAGTGGATTGGCTACGACGACCCTATATCGGTTAAAATTAAAACGGCGTTTGTCCGGGCGATGGGACTCGGCGGGGTTTCGTTATGGTCGCTGGATTTAGATGATTTTCAGGTAATTAATTTATTTTCGGGGTCTCATTAGGTGTCGTTAAAATTTTCATCGGTACCATGATAAAAGAAGAAATTTATTATATCAAAATTAGTAAATTTATAAGAGAACGATTTCAATCTTATCTCTCTCTGTTATACGTGTTTTTATCATTAAACAGCAATAATCATATTTAATATACATATAAATGTTGCAATTTAAATTCCATAGGGTATCTGCGGAAATCCTTGGCCGATGTTAAACGCCGCAGTACGATCCTTGGGACATTACGAGGATGCTCCGGCCAAAAAAATGTCCGAAGGATGGTCTCACCAGGGACCCGGAAAATTGTTCCGCGTTTTATTCCTGCGTCAAAGGTAGTGCTTATGGCATCAAATTAATCAGAAATCGTAAAAGTCGAATTTATACCCCATTCAGTGATCACGGAATTCATGCATTTTTTCATCAATGCGTTTTTTTTTCTTTAGGAGTGCTGCATCATGGTCATTGCGGGCATAATCGGTTCTTTGACCCGATAAAGGGACGCTGCGTGGCGGCCACCCTAGCGGGGTCCCCACAGATCTGCAAGCTTAATGTTTTCGATAAAATTGTCGGTCAAGGTACATCGACAACGTCGCCGAAAAAAAAGTTGCAGCAGACCGGTCCGCGAGTAGCGTGTTACATGACATCCTGGGCGCTGTATCGCAAAGGAGACGGCAAATTCGTGCCGGAACAGCTGGACTCGGGTCTCTGTACCGACATTGTCTACGCCTTTGCCGGATTGAACCCCGAGACGCTGTTGGTTCAGCCGTTTGATCCTTGGGCCGACATCGAAAATAGTGAGCATGCTAATTCATTCTAATTTCGATTTCCGAGATATTTGAAGAATTCGGAGCAGGACTGGATTAAGTTTGCAATTTATACAAGTTTGCAATTTATACATCTCTTCTTTAAGAGATTCGACCGAATAATTCTCTGAATCTGAATAATTCGTTCCAGATCTGTACCAGCGAGTGACCTCCATCAAAGGGTCGAGAATACTACTGGCTCTAGGTGGCTGGACCGACAGTTCCGGCGATAAGTACTCTCGATTGATCAGCAGCGGCGTCGCCCGTCGTAAATTTGTCGTTGCCACGGTGAACTTTCTGAAGATGCACAATTTCGACGGTCTATCGCTCGAGTGGAGCTATCCTAAGTGCTGGCAGAGCGACTGCAAGAAAGGTCCAGATTCCGACAAGCCGAACTTCACTAAGCTGGTGCAAGAGCTGAGGGAGGAGTTCAACAAGCAGGAGCCGCCTCTTCTACTGGCCGTTGCCCTGTCGGGATACAAAGAGGTCATCGACAAAGCGTACGAGGTACGCGAGATCTCGGAGGCCGTCGACTTCATGTCGGTAATGACGTATGATTACCATGGATCGTGGGAATCCAAGCTGGCACACATAGCGCCCTTGTTCGGGTCACCAGGCGACAGCAAACCCTATTACAACGTCGTAAGTTTGAATCGCGCGAAAGCCGCAAATCGCGTGACATAACACGTTCGGAAATATTACAGAACTTTACTATGAATTATCTCGTCGGTCTCGGTGCTGAGAAATCCAAGCTTCTAGTCGGTATCCCGTTATACGGGCAGTCCTACCGACTTTCGACGGCGAGCCAAGCCGATCTGGGTGACCCCACGACCGGTCCCGGTAAGCCAGGAGAGTTCACCAAGCAGCCTGGAATGTTGGCGTATTATGAGATTTGCGAGAGGATCAAGCGGCGCAATTGGAAAGTAGGAGTTGGTAAGTAACTATGCACGACGTATCTCAGATATTATATTACATTAGAAAAATATACATATATTTATACATTCTGCATTAAAATTTCAGGCCCGAGCGCTCACTTCGAGGATCAATGGATAGGTTTCGAAGATCGAGAGAGTGTTTATGCTAAAGGCAAATACATCATGGGAAATGGCTATGGAGGTGCTACAATGTGGACCGTTGATCTAGACGATTTTCAGAATATCTGCTGCTTGGAGTCGTATCCTCTGTTGAAAACCATAAATCGTGCGCTAGGTGCGTGTTATATTATTTTTGTTAGTATTATGTTTATACTTTCGATATATTATTTTAAGTTATTATTATTACTCGCTATAACATATTCATTATTACACATATTGTTATTTTTTTAAGATTATATTTGATATTACCTCGAATAGTTTTGATATAATTATTTCGATTGATAGGTCGCTTGTCGGCATCCATCTCGGAGAACTGCCAACGTCCACCGCAGCCGGTGACACCCCAAGCACCGACTCTAACTACTCACAGCGACGCCGCGGAGGGCAATCCACACCCTACCACGCCAATGACAACGTCCACGTCTAAAGCTACCACGTGGCCCACGTGGACGGAGAGACCGAGCAGACCCAGCACCACGACTCAGCAAACGACCAGGACCACATGGCCCACGTGGACCTGGACCAGCCAGAAGCCCAGCAAAATACCGGAGAACGTAACAAAGCCTAACGGGACTCAAAAACCGAGTATAGCGCCTAGCAGCACGACTACATCGAGGTAAATAAAAATCTTAAAAACAAATCACGATTGCTCTATATTTCAATCTTTTCTTTGTTAAATCGGGAGAGTCCGAAATGAACCAAAATCTTTAATATATTACTGTATGCAAATATATAGTCATCTTATTTAGTTATATCTAATTAGCTTAAACTTTTATTAATTCTTCCTTCACTATATTGAAAAAATTATTCTTAACAGTGCACCGATTACGCGGCCGACAGTTACCACGACGCGGAAACCGATTAACGCCACGCCGGGAACAAGCTGCACCAGCGGCGAGTATTATAGCGATCCCGCGAACTGCGGACATTATTACAGATGTGTCCGCGGTGAGTTGAAGCGCGAACAGTGCGCGCCAGGATTACACTGGGACGCGAAACGACAACTGTGCGATTGGCCATCTGCGGCAAAATGTCAAGCAGAAACTGGTAAGACTACCTATTCTTATCAACCGGATACGTTAATTGTTGATCAGCCTGTCTTTTTCTCTCTCTGTCTTTTTCTCCTTCTATTTGCCAAAGAATTTAAACGGTGATTACATGACTCGAAACGATCGGACGAGGCAACAACGAGTAATAATCGGCGCGCAGATTGACCATTTGATACGAGATCGCACGCGACGATCGATGGCAAAATATGAATCTTTGCCCCTTTGTGGAGTTGATGGCATTAACCCGTTAACATTAACGAGAAAATTATCATCGAAATGACATTGACTCCTTAATAAATTATAAAAATTATTTCGATAAGCGAGCACGTGGATAAATGTGAACGCAAACCTGTTTGCGAATCGTCGTGCGTATGCAAATATTGTCGCGTATCGCATATCTTCTCCATTTAAATACTGTCGCCTCCGGCCAAGGAGCATTCTTGCATCCTCCCCCTTTGCTGTCCGTAGCAAAGCGAAGAAGATCGCTTGCATTGGCAAGGGTACAAGCTACGCTGACTTGTTTGCGCGTCGTTCTCTCACGTTGCGTCTGCGAAAACCATGGTCTTACTATTTCAGCATCTCTATATGATACTAAGTCTTCTTCTTCTAAACTGCGTCGCGCAAGGAACGTATAAAATCTCTTACCGAGGTGTCAATTTAATTTATCTTAACGCTTGATTTTTACAAAATACAACGTGCGTTTTATGAACTTTTGTCTCTTCTTCAGGTTCGACCTCGACGACAAGCAGTCCTTCATGGAGCTCAACGAAGAGACCGTCCACTACAACCGCCAAAGTTACCAGGCCAACGACAACGAGGACAACAACGACGACGACGACGACGACGACGACGACGACGACGACGATGGCGACCACGAAACTCACTACGTCGAAACCTATCGTTATTATGGGATCGACGCAAAAACCGCAAACACCATGCGAACATGGACAATATTATCCCTATCCGGATTCGTGCACGAGCTTTCTCGTCTGCGTGAACGGCGATCTCGTCTCGCAGCAGTGCGGTCCAGGCCTAAATTGGAATACCGAGAAGAACATGTGCGACTGGGCCTTCAAGAATCCATGCGCCGATAAACCCCATAAGAATGCCCTGCTCATGGAAAAAGACACCGTCCCACCCGTAAGTAATATAAATAAATACATAAATTAAATAAATAGACGTACAATAGTGTTGAACGCCAGTAATCACTCGCACGTTAATATATGCGATTATTAACGTAAACGTTTTTAGTCTGATGCATCATATCTTCTCCGTGATATATCCGGCAATATTCATCATTTTAATTCATCCGTTTATCGCATGACAGTTCGATAATTGATATTGATATCAGGTATCATTATGGCGATTATTTCAGGCATGCATCCCCGGCAGCTACAGCGGCGTATCGGGCGACTGCACGAGCTACCAGGCGTGCCTTTGGGGTCGCCAGGAAGTGTTCAGCTGCGCGCCGGGTTTACACTTCAACAGCGAGACTCGTATCTGCGATTGGCCGTCCCGGGCGAAGTGCACGGACGATGGCGACAAGGAATTTACCACGCAGTCGGCAACAACGACGGCATCCTCTCGGCCATCAATCTCACAGAAACCGATCACTCATCCGGCATTTACTACGGAAAAGGCACCGGTATTTACTACGGAAAAGGCATCGACCACGTCAACCACGACTCGACCTACGTCGACTTTGCCCCCGGCGATTATAGACCCCGACAAGGTATCCCCATTATCCGGCTACTACAAGGTTGTGTGTTACTTTACAAATTGGGCCTGGTACCGTCGTGGGATCGGCCGTTACTTGCCGGAACACATCGATCACACTCTATGCACGCATATCGTGTACGGTTTCGCAGTGCTAGATTATTCCGAGCTGGTGATTAAGGCGCATGATTCCTGGGCGGACTATGACAATCGTTTCTACGAGCGGGTGGTAGCGTATAAAAAGCGGGGTCTTAAGGTGCTCCTCGCACTGGGCGGATGGAACGATTCCGCCGGCGACAAGTACAGCCGATTGGTGAATAGTCCATCCGCTAGGAAGAAATTCATCAATCATGCCATTCAGTTTATCGAAAAATACGGTTTTGACGGATTGGACTTGGATTGGGAGTATCCTGTTTGCTGGCAGGTGAGCGCAATTCTTTTTTATTTAATAATATTAATACAAGTGTTCGAGTTTTCGTGTTTTTTTTTTTATTGTATCTCTGTAAATATTTTGAATAATATTTTAAGATTTAAATATAAAATTTAGATATAGTATTTTATATCTTTATTTAAAGTTCTGTTTTTCGTACTTTTTGTATATAATCTGCAAATTATTTATAATCATTTTCAGTTATTGACAATTCTTTTCAAATTTTGGCAACAGGTAAATTGCAACAAGGGTCCAGATTCGGATAAAGAGAGCTTTGCAGCTATATTGCGGGAATTAAGCGCTGAATTCAAGCCAAAAGGATTGCTTCTCTCGGCAGCGGTCTCGCCGAGCAAGAAGGTGATTGACAAGGGCTACGACGTCCCAGCATTGGCCAAGTATTTGGACTGGATCGCCGTCATGGCGTATGACTATCACGGACAATGGGACAAACGTACCGGTCATGTTGCGCCTTTATATTATCATCCGGACGATGAGTTCTACTACTTCAACGCTAACTACTCGATTAACTATTGGATCTCGAAGGGTGCACCACCCAGGAGCATTGTCATGGGCATGCCGTTGTACGGACAGTCCTTCTCAATCCACGATCCCAGAGCTGGAACTGGTCTGAATTCACCGGCCAGCGCTGGGAACGCCGGAGAGTTCACCCGAGCTGCCGGTTTTCTGTCTTACTACGAAATCTGCGATCGAGTACGCAATCGTGGATGGACGGTTGTGCAGGATCCGGAGGGCAGAATGGGTCCGTACGCTTACAAGGGCAGCCAATGGGTTAGTTTTGACGACTCGGAGATGATCAGGCGGAAGGCGCAGTTCGTGCGCGATATGGGTTTGGGCGGTGGTATGGTATGGGCTCTGGATTTGGACGATTTCCGCGGACGATGCGACAACGGACCACATCCACTGATGCACACGATTCAGCGGGTGCTAGCGGAACCGCCGAAGGAGCACGACAGGCCTCTGAAGCCCGTAGAATCGAAGCCACCCCCGCCAACGATGACGACGTGGACCGTCAAACCCACGCAAGCGATACAGACGACTACGACAGTGGATCGCGTTTCACACGACAGTTCCGGCGAGTTCAAAGTCATCTGCTATTTCACTAACTGGGCCTGGTATCGGCAAGAGGGTGGCAGATTCGTACCGGAAGATATAGATTCCGATCTCTGTACTCATGTGCTTTATGGATTCTCCGTGCTCGACGGTAGCAGCTTAACGATGAAATCCCACGATCCCTGGGCCGATATAGACAACAAGTTTTACGAAAGGGTGGCGGCGTTCAAGGCAAAGGGTCTGAAGGTGCTGATGGCACTGGGAGGCTGGAACGATTCGGCCGGCGACAAATACAGTAGACTGGTAAACTCGCCGTCGGCTAGGCGAAGATTTATAACGCAAGTTCTTGTCTTCATCGAGAAGTATGGTTTCGAGGGTCTCGATCTCGATTGGGAATATCCGGTATGCTGGCAAGTGGACTGCAACAAGGGCCCGGAGTCTGACAAGCAAAGCTTCGCTGAACTGGTGAAGGAACTGAGCAACGAGTTCAAGCCTCGAGGATTACTTCTCTCCGCGGCCGTATCGCCAAGCAAGAGGGTGATCGACGCGGGATACGACGTTCCCATCCTGTCCAAATACCTGGACTGGATATCCGTGATGACGTACGACTTCCATGGCCAATGGGACAAAAAGACTGGCCACGTAGCACCGCTGTATTCTTTACCAAATGACTGGGAACCGACATTTAATGCCGTAAGCTTTACTTCGAGAATTATTTAGCATGGGAATTATACTAATAATATCGGAAATTTTAAAAATACTTAGTTCTCTGTCACTAGAACTTTTCGATCCATTATTGGATAGAGAAAGGTGCAAATCCGAAAAAGTTGGTCATGGGCGCCCCATTGTACGGCCAATCATTTTCACTTGCGGAGAGAAATGTACACGGATTAAACGCGCCAACCTATGGCGGCGGCGAGGCTGGAGAGGCGACCAGAGCAAGAGGCTTCTTGTCATATTACGAGGTAAATTCATGTCAAAAAAAGAAATATTAAAAAATAAAAGTCTACATAAATATAAAAAATCATCAAATAAGTTTCTAATAAAATGCATATAAGAAAATATTAAATAGCTGCAAATAAAAATTTACTAATTTTTTATATCCTAAAAGATATAATATTTATTCCAGGAGTAAATGAGTATTTATTCTTTTGCTTTTATGACAGATATGTGAAAGAACGTTGAAGAAGGGATGGACAGTTGTTCAGGATAAAGAGAGGAGAATCGGACCTTACGCATACAAAGGCGATCAGTGGGTGAGCTTCGACGACGCTCAACAAATCAAACTGAAGGCAGAACTGATCAAGAAACTTGGTCTCGGCGGTGGTATGGTTTGGGCTTTAGATCTGGACGACTTCAAAAATAGATGCGGCTGCGAGCCTAGTCCGCTATTGAGAACAATGAATCGAGTTTTGAGGAATTATCCGAAGGGCCCGCTGTGTCCCATTACAGAAGGTAGATCTGTTAATATCATTTTCAAAATAGAAAAATATCTTAACGACATATACAATATATAGAAAAATATAAAAACTTTGGAGTCTATTATATAAAAAAAGTATAAATATATTGATTATATTTAAATAGTATTTTTTACGTATGATTTTTTAATAACATTTTAATACTACTTCTTATGATTATTAGGTACAGGAGCGGTTGTAATCGACGTCAGCCAAACCGACATCGAATCTACAACTACCACAGAACGTCCAATATACGAATCCACTACATCATCAAGACCAATATACATCCCACCAGCAACAACCCCGACAACAACGACGACTGAATCAGATATTGACGATACCATCGAGATCGAAGCCAGTCCACTACCCGCGGAAGATTGCGGAGGACATTTATTCATACCGCACAAAAACGACTGCACCAAATATTATCTGTGCAACTTCGGCAAGATCTCGGAACAGTCCTGTCCACCTGGACTGTACTGGAACGAAAACCGATGCGACTGGCCGGAGAACACCAAGTGCAATACTACTCAACGTCAAGTACGTATCGCGATGAATAAACTTTGATCATTTTAATACAAACGTAAAGCGCTTTAAAAAAAAAACGCGAGATTTATTCTGTCGATTTCTTAGAGCAGCCTATCGCCGAGATTTAGACTCGCAAAGAATATAAAGGAAAAAAAGGTGGTTTGTTACTATACGAATTGGGCTTGGAGGCGGGCAAGCTTCGGCAGCTTCACCCCCGAAGACATCGACGGGCAGCTTTGCACCCACATCGTATATGCCTTCGCTACGCTAGACGCGGAGACATTTCTTTTAAACATTGATGACTCCGTCGACGTCTATAGAAGTTTTCTCAACAAAGCGGCGGAAGTTAAAAGAAGAAACGGCGTTAAAGTGTTGCTCGGTCTAGGTGGATGGAACGACTCAAAGGACGACAAGTACAGCAGATTGGCCGGCAGCCCGCGGTCGAATAGAAGAAATTTTGTCGGATATGTCATAAGAATCATCGAGCAGTACGGATTCGACGGTCTGGATCTTGATTGGGAGTTTCCAGTATGCTGGCAGGTAAGCCGAAATATCTTCTCTCTTCTTCTCAGTGTAATTATAACAATTCTTTCAACATGAAATATTAAAGATACTTCGGAACATTCAAAGGAGACATTTTAGTTTCGATTTAGAGAAAAAGCTTAACAAGAAGAAATTATTTTTCAAATATATTGTACATGTAGTTCTTCTTTAGTAAAATTGGCTGTTTATCAGTAGATCCCAAATGCTAGGCTAGGGACATTAATTATGGAAATTAATTAAAAACCAAATATCTCGGACAGGGCGATTGTAGCCGCGGTCCTCAGCAGGACAGCGAAAACTTCATAGGACTTCTCGAAGATCTCAGCGAGGCGTTCACATCTCGAGGACTCCTGTTATCCATCGCGGTCTCGGCGAGCAAAATCGTCGTTGACCGGGGCTACACCCGCATCCCGCTATTAGCGCGGCACGTGGATTGGATCGCTTTAGTGGCGTACGACTATCACACTGGCTGGGGAAGTGAAACCGGCCATGTCGCGCCGCTCTATCGCCACCCCGACGACATCAGCCCGTTCCTGAACGCGAATTTCTCCGTGACGTACTGGATCAATAAGGGCGTGCCAGCCGAGATGATCGTTCTAGGTATACCCGCCTACGGCTCGAGCTTCACCTTGTCCGAAAATTCACAGAATCAGGTCGGGCCTTCGCAGCCGGGCTTCCACGCGAAGGCCGCTGGACCCGGAGAACCCGGCAAGTTCACGAAATCAGCCGGTTTCCTAGCTTATTACGAGGTAAGAGTCAGAGCAACGCTGTATAAATTGAATCACGACAATTAGGACACTGTTAGATTTTTTTACTCTTTGACGACATTACGCAGATATGCGATAATGTAAAGAACGACGGCTGGTCCGTGACGAAGGATCCGAAGGGTCGCGTGGGTCCGTACGCGTCGAAACACGATCAGTGGGTCAGCTACGACGACGTATCCGACGTAATGAGAAAGGTATGTGCGACGTATGAGATTCACATGTTACATGTTCAGATATATATGTTTACGATGCATCATCCGTTTCACGAGCAGCTCATGCAAACACGTGATTCATAAAATAAACGCGATTGTATACTCGTAATGGTCATCAAGTAAGAGTCCAGTGCAGTGTTTTGCAATCTTGAAGCGCTCGATAACGCTGTATTCATTTGCTTAAATGCGCTCGCTTATTTATTTCTATCGACTTATCTCGTTTATTAAATCATCTGTCCCGCTGTCAGACCGAGTTAATAAGGAAGCTGAATCTCGGCGGCGGAATGATCTGGTCCATGGATCTGGACGACTTCAAGGGCCTGTGCGGATGCGGAAAGTATCCACTCTTGACAGCCCTGAATCGCGGACTCCGAAGAGATCAGGGTAACGCGACGGACTGTACTTGAGCCATGGAAATCGCGATAACGTAAAAGGGCGATAACGCGTGCCTCGAGGGACTTTTTATCGCTCACGAGCGCTCTTTATTCGGCAACGTCAAGCATTATCTATTCTCAGTTCGAAACGCGACATATAAAAGTCAGCTATTTTTACATTTGCGTTTGAGCACACCTCGAATTCTTCTGCCAATAATTGATTAACGAGAAAATCTCTATTTTTATAATCGACAACGTCGATACTTAAATGTAAGCATCTCATTTTTATTAAATTAAATGTAAGTATCAAAGATTATATCAATTTAGAAACGACCAAAACCCATGGTCGAAAAAGTCGTGACGATTAATCCGACCAAAACCAATGGTCGAACTGTCACGACACTAGCCAAACATTGTCGATTAAAAAAAATAGAGATTTTCTCATTAAATATATCGTTAAATCAGGTAAATTGCTCAATACGAACAGAAAAGTCGCATTTGCGACAAACACTTTTTGTAAAAATAATATACGAATGCAATATGAATGGGGTCCTCTCACCTTATCGACGATTTAGTTCTTACTTTCATGCGAAGACTCTATTATCGCAATGCAGGTGATATCTACGATGTAAGAATCCATTCTACATATATTCCATCATTACATGGATAAAGCAAACGAATTAGGTCAGCTGCTCGCTGGATTAACGTGGAAATTTTCAAGCGATTATATAAGATTCCCCCGCGAGTCGCGCAAAAATCTCTCGCAGTAGATAAGATATTACGTATTATATTAATGCGTTATGTTATAAGGCGTACGAGTGCCTCAACACTAGAACAATTAGCGTTATTTTGATATGTGTAGATATCCTATATAGATTTTCGAAATTAGGGTGATTGATGGGAAAAAAATTAGCATATGTATATCAACATTTTTTTAGCTCAACAAAAGTCAACATAAATGCCAACAAAAGTACCTTAATAATTTCGATAATTTAAAATAAGAAATTTGAAATCTGTCACTTTGACGGAGTTTGGTTGTTCTAGTGTTAATAACGCGACAATATATTGTGAAACTCTTCCGGATGACGTGAATGAGAGCTTTGTCACTTATACTGTGGCTTTGTGAAGGAGCAGAGAGGAAAAAACGAAAGAGAAAGGTCACACGAGATGTTCATATTTCGAAGATCGTTTCGTTCTGACGTATGTATTTTCACGTCACTTGCGAAGATTAGAATTCTCGTTTTAGCATAAGTGTTTTGTAATTACGATTATATCGCGCCCTGCCACGATAGTGCATTTATCAAGAATACGACTGACGAAGTGATTTCCTGCGGAATATAACGAGGATTAATAAAGAAACTAAAGGAAACAAATTACAAGTGACCGCTGTTTATAAACATGTCACTCAATCAACAAATCATACATGAATACGATTGTATACTGGTTGAATTGGTGCTCGCGAATGTCCGAGACTTATAAATAATATTCGCCGTAATCATAAGATAAGTGATTAAGGGGGCACGCCCTTACCTGGAAGTGTTATTAAGAAAACATGCATTTCTGAGATGTTTTTAGAAGAAATTGTAAATTTTCTTTGATAAATGTTTTCTTATTAAAAAAATTACATTTTTTAAGAAATAATAAGAATTTTTTTTATCAAAAATGAATGAAAAATATAAAAAATGTAGCAGTGGTCAACAGCACTGGTCACTGCAAAGCGCTTCTAAAAAACGAAAGATTGACTACATATATCTTTTATATCCTTTATTATTTTTTGGTAAAAAAATTCTTACTATTTCTTAAAAAAATGTATTTTTTTAAATTAGAAAATATTCATCGAATAAAGTTTGCATTTTTTTCCATAAAATAATTCCAGAAATACATAACGCTTCCAGATAGGTGTGCTCCCTTAAAAAAGAAACGAAGCGAAGTTCCGGAATAGCTGCATAAACCGGTTATAATCCGAGATCGTGAAATGGAACAAGTCGAACGAAAAACCAGGAAAAATTCATGTTTTAAGTTTGTCATAGAATTGCATCAAATTATCGATTATCGTAAAAAAAATTTAATATGCTGCGTCGCGTAGTATTTATCAATATGCCGTATTAAACGATAAAGTTAAAGGAAATTGCAAGATGTCACTTCCAATTATAATGTCACATTTCCGCACAACTGACTCTTTCTACGGCGAATATTTTCCACGAAGACTCGATCAAGACAGATCTACGATAGATCTCGATCGCCTCGTAAATTATCTTAATGAGTTCCCGATGAAATCTGTTTTTTACATTCTAATTCTAAGATTGCGTTCAGAAATGCGCGGAATATTTTATCCGTATAGAAATAAAAGAAAAGAAAAAAATCTATCGCTTCGATTGCAATTAATCGCTTTCCGCGAGTCCTCGAGCGAGAAGGTAAATTTTATATTAAAACACGTGCGGACAATTATCGTTAAGTAGCTGTGAAAACAGAGCCCGACATGCAATAAATTATGAGGCGGCTAAGAGCGTTTTTAAAAAGCGCATTCTCGCAACACGATATACGCGAGCGTTGCATCAAATATAGCATATAATTTTTAGTAACTACGACTTAACTGCGACGAGATAAACGAATTTATTTACGCCTCCTATTGCGATATCTCGAATTCCTGTATGCGATTTGACAACAAAATATAACGTTACCCTCTCGCATTCTGTTTTCCATAATAATTTTATAATTAATAAATTCCTCCCACTTCAGATTCTAACTCGGTATCGATATTGCCTCAATAAAAAATATCGCTGTCATTTATAAATATTCGATAATTCGTTTAAGAAGCTTTAGGTACATGTTGATCGATATTTTTGTGTATGTTATCTCAATTAAAATCCCATTAAAGGCTCTAATTTTGACATGAATAATATAGATTTCTTGGGGCGAGTTCCCTGTTTATATACACGTGCGCCTATTTCTATGCCAGTTCTATGCACGTTGCCTTCGCACGTTGCTTAAACCAAACGGGATAGCGGTATTGGCTGTCCGTTCGTTATCGTCAGCCAGCGTACGCAGCTGGCGGCCGTGACAGCGGTATTAGCGGTAACGGTGGCCGAAAGAACCGCGGTCGCGGTTAGTCGGACCGCAGTCCACGTCGACGGCGGTTGTGTGCTCTTGAAAGACTCTCTTCGCGACTGCAGCGAACTTTGCTCGCGCGCCGGACAATGAAAGACACAACGGACGAGAATCAAGGTATGTCCCGACGTTGAAAATAAGAAAATGCGGCAAGGAACTGAACGGAATCGCGCGTGGAGAACCAGAATTCAAAATATCCCTTGGAAATACATTCTGAGACTGTTACAAATTGCATAAAATATATATCGTGTTCTAAACCGATAAATAGGAACCAGATTCTATTTAGTTTCTACTTATTGTTAGAACGAAATATGTTTGCGACGATGCAGTAGTCGGAATTTGAGTAATTAATTACGCTGCAAGAATCAACTCCGATGGACAGCTTTACTTAGAAAGAAGGAAGAAAGACATTAATATCATTGGCTACGGGCAATAAGCACATTTTGTCGAGCACGACGAGCTCCGTTGCTATTTTTACGTCGGCTTTAAGGATCGACACTACATATGTTGTATTCTTCGAACCTTAGCGCATCATGTGAGAGTACGCTACGCTTGTCACGCTCGCGCATATCAATGTGATATGCAGCGCAAACGCAAACTCGTGGCCGCGAACGCGCGTCACAATCGCATCGCGTGTCTCGCGCGCCACGTGCGAGGACGTTCTATTTTCGCACCGCGAATTTTCGACACGAAAACCGAGCGCAGCTCTCTCCGTACCGTATCCAGCTCTCCGGTTTCTTCAGCCTTGTCCAGACCAGTCCAGACCAAACGGAACGTTGTCGGAAACACGTGTTGCCGCGACAGTGCATTCGACAAAATTCAATTTTGAATCTAAGAAATTGTAGGATACTGTCACACACATTGTTGTCGACAAATATTGCAAGCAACTTAGGAATGTAGGCGACATCGTGTCGACGACAATGTTTCTCGGTCTAGACGAAGCTTTCGTATAACAGCGAGAAGAGGCGGATGTAAATAGGTGCACGTGAGCGAACTCCGCTGTATTAGTCATTATTAAATATTGTTTTACCTCCTTCTTCGAAGCAGAGTCGTCACATTCCTTCCTCTTCTTTTTCTTCTTCATCGGAGTCTCTCCACAATTCCTCAGGATAAGTATTTGTCTGCCGGGCCTGGCGGCGGAAAGAAACGAGAAAAAAAGTTTAACTATACGAGAGAAAGAGATGAGAGGCAAAAGTAAACTGTAAGAGAGAAAGATACGAGAGATGAAATTAAGATGCAGCTAGGCAGAGACTGTAGTCAAAACGACATTAAATAACGTGGTGCTGCAATCCCGCTAGTTGAAAATTTACTTAAAGAAGAAGAAGAAGAAGAAAAACGAAGAAGAAGCAAAGGTAAACATTCATTTAAAGAAGAAGAAAATATAAATCTTGGACATATATAGGTCCACCTTTTGTCATTGCAGGGACAAATCTACGTATTCAGATTCTAAAAGTCTCGAAGGAGAGACGTGCAAAGAGTTCAGGAGGTGTGTAATTAAGATGCAACCACGGCGATGTAACTGGACAACTTCGCCTTGTGTTTCATAATGTCGCATTTACTCGCAGTTGAGCGTTAATTATGAATCGACAAGAATTTTATAGACTCGCAAGTCACGCTTTGTTAGAACACGCCAACGATACACGCTCACGTAGCCGCGTGAAAACGTAAAAGTGTGACGTACAGGGTATCCGGGAAAACAAGATTGATCTTAAAAACAGATTAAATATATTTATTTTCAGCTGCATCTTTCGTATATATAAATAATTTTTTTACATTGCGAGCAGATACGTGATTAGAATTTCAAAGAAAAAACGCAGGTAGCTGCGAGGAGATGTGGAAAGCGCTGCCGAGAAAAAGGGAAAAAAGATAAATTTATTTAGAAGAGTGCTTCAGAGGTTTCTTTCAGAGAGAATGACGTTTAAAGAATTTTTGAAATTCAAATTTCACAAAGGGTAAACTGCTTCTCGATTATTCTTCCCCTTTTATAAATTTCGCGTCGAAGACGCGAGAAATAATGGCCTGAGAAAGAAACTCGAGGTTTCGACTCCGGACACCCTTTATATCGCTCGACTTTGCACATTACACGTCGCCTCGTTTCTCACTCGAGGACTCGCGGAAGAAAAGGAGAAGACGGAACAGAGACGGAACGGACACATTCACGTCCGAGGATGTATCACAGCGAAAGTTAATCTCCTGACCGGGATTCGAAATTTGCACGAGAATTAAAGCGGCGGACTAGGGTTCGTTCCTCGTAACCCGAGTACCTACTTCATATTTTTTTTTCATCATCTTTTTTCTTTTTCTTCGATGCGTAAATACACACCTATCTTATTTTAAGTATTAGCATAGCACAGCTGTGAGGATCAGGTTTTGAGCGATATATTTCTGTCTGTACCCACATAGCATGCATATCAAAAAGACGTCCAGAAAATATCCCGCGAAGATATCCTATCTCCTAAATATATCTTCAGGATATCTCCTGGACGTCTTTTTGATATGCATGCTATCATGTGGGTATGTTAACCCAAAAACGGGCGCCTGGAGTGATTTTTACCCCAAGTTGAAAGAATAAATCTCACGTCAGAGAATAATTTTAATGTGTTTCTTTCGGTTTTTTAATATTTTTTGGTCTCTCCTTACTTTTTTCAGAAAAAAAGTTGAGTAAATCTATATACATATTGTGCTCAAATATTAATTATAAAAAAAAATAAAAATATGTAATTAATAACAATGACTTATTTTAATTAGAGTATAAAAAAATCACCCCAAGTGATATAAAAACCTTTAAAAAAATCAGGCGCCCCTGGTTAAACAAAGTTAATAGATGCTTTCCATTTACATCAAAACTCAAATAATTCTCACTTGTGACGTCATTCTCTGTCTTTATTATTCATTAAATTGCCAACAAGGATAGAACGAGTCACAATAAGTGAGAATTATCTGAGTTTTGATGTAAATGGGAAAAACCTAATAATTCTATCTATGTTAATAGTACACAATATTGATAATTTAAACGACCAAAACTGAGTTAAACAAGAGTTTGATCGAATAAGTTACCTCGTAATCCAATCTTCAAAATCGTTTCAAAGTACGATCTCGTGACGCTGTACGTTCCATCGACTTAAAACTACCCACAAGGGTTCGAAGTTAAAATCAGATGTGGAACGATTTTGAATATAGGGTCGGACCGTGCGATTACCACCCTTAACGAACGGAAGGGTTGAACGATACGGCGCACGGCGCTGCCAACCCTAACCTGATCTGACGTACGCTGCGACAGTGCGACGGCGGCCGGCGTCGGGGGCGTCGGGACGTCTCTGTCCACTGCGGTCATCACCTCGCTGCAGCGTCCGCGACACGTGTCGCGCGCGTGGTCGCGCGGCATGACGATAGGTATAAGCTCACCCCCGCTCAAACCCTTATCCTTGGCGATCGAGAAACGCTGGTCCACGTTCGGGCGCGGATCTACGGCGAAGAAAACGGACGAGGGAGACGAAAAATAAGCGAGCGAATCTCCGGGTGATGCGACGCCGCAGTGCTGTCCACCCTCCCGGCCGCGCGTGTCTTTTCATAGTTTTCATCGATCTTCCACGCGGGAGTAGCGCGTGCCAGCGATAAATACGACACGCATCGTCGTCGCCGTCTCGTTCCCTTGCAAGACGTTTTGCACATCCGATGCATTTATCCGCGCGATCTTGGACGCTTCGCGTCCTCTGGGTGACACAGCACTCGAAGGGGTGTACACTGCAATCTTTTTCCTTATGCTTGCAGAGACCGACGTGTCCGCGCTGTGCATCGATGTGTCGAGGGTGAAATCGTTGGCCGGAGAACCGCGGAAATCCGTAAGTCACCTTTATTCTCCTTGTCGCAGTTTGCTGTCGTGTTTGAATTTTTTGTATAGTGACGCAGCCGATTATTATCTCTCGGCCCTTTCTTGAAAACAAGGGTTTTACTTTTGCCGTTATCGCTATAATTACTCTTTAACTCTTTGCGGTCCGAATTATTTATCGTAAATGAACGAGGTTCAAGTGTCTCGTTTAATTGGCGGACCTAATAAAAATAAAAAAATTCTTATTATCTAGAGGGATTTATGAAGATCCCGAAAGTACAATTTGCATGCTCATTATAATTTTGCATCTGATTCGGATGTATGGAAATACTATGCGATAGATCACCACGAAACATAATAAATTGATCAAAGACAAAGGAGCATCGAGCAGTAACATTATATAATAAATTGAATCCAGCTCGACGCAGGACATCAAAGGGTTAATATTATTCCGCGTATCTTTATGAAAGTAGTTGTTAATAATTCGATAGAGCTATACCGTTGCCTGTATATCCTTTGCGAGTGGTACAGGCTTTCGCAGAAAACGTTGTTATCAGAATAATTTAAATTATCGCATATATATAACGAGCGTTTAAAAGATTATTAGCGCCTCGTATGCGAGAAAAGTATGTATTTTACGAAAACTTTTGCGCCAGGTACTCAATGGCAAGTCAATTTGTATCGTGTGATATATTTCTTTTTACATCACGTATAGCGAACAAGCTCAAATTATTATACGGACAGTTAATGTCGATGCAGTAGATTATTATTATTCTAATCAGGACAAAAACAAAAAGATACAACGTACAAGTGTACTCGAATGATTATATTGGCGATCATTTCATTCAATCCTGATTTTGTTAATTCAATCGGAGTGACGCATATCTCAATTATCACGTCACGCCATTTTCACTTCTTCCAAACCAGCTAGTTTATTTGCTTCTCTAATCCCCCGCAATATACTATCATTTAAAAGTAATGTGACTCTCTGGTTTTTCTATAGATACTTTTCTATGGATTACTAATTTTTGATATTATAATCTTGGTGATTTTTTCTTTTTAATCATATATATAACTTTAATTATAAATTATACAATAATTTAATATATTTTTTAATATACATATTTTCCCTGGATGATTTAAAATTTCTTCTACTTTGATCTATTACAGTTTAATTGATTTGAGAACAAAGTTGAGCGAGCCGTTATAAGTTTATTAAGTAATTAAGATGCTCTCTGTATATCTCCTTGTAATAAACAGAATTATACATCAAAGTAGTGTAGTCGATACAAGTGAAGTTTTCAAAGAAAGTGCTGAGATTATGAATATATTAAAGTATCGCTAATAAATAATTGATCGCTTTGCTAATGTGACACTCACGATTTATATAGTGATATATGTTACTTTATAATGTGGTATATTAAACTGAGGAAATATCTATCTATATTTATAGAATTATCAGAGCCGGAATACATCACAGATATGGATATTGTAGCCAAAATTTGATTCTTTGACAGAAGGGTAGAGCATGTGTGCGCGTGTGTATGCCCTTAAGACAAACGGTCGGAGGGTATATTCGGGTTCTATGACAAATTCATAATAATGCATGGTTGGCTATCTAAACAGTTTACAGGTATGCCCATGGTGTGTGGTTTTGTTGAGTTTTGTTCCATCATTCCGTCCTGGCTTTTCCATGTTATCACTGATTGGTCTACGAGGGTGCAGAACACACTACATATTGCTTACGATGCTTAGTTACGTGAGCGGTATGGTCTTCTGATTTTACATATCGTAAATTTTGTATTTTAAGAGATTGGTGAAGCCCGTACGCTACCTTAAATGATATCGACGTGTCCGCTTATTCGCGAAAATCGGAACTTCTTTTTTTCTCTCTTTTTCTACAAGATCAGTAAAGAAGAAGAAAATTTAGTTGGAAATATTCATTAGAGATTCGCTAGGATTAATTACGTTGATATAATCCAATTATAACCCGCAATATCACAATGTGTTAAACGATCTTTATTATTAATTATTATGCAAAGCGGACGATATCTGAGGATTCTGGGTCATGATATGAAATTATCAGAATTCATCTTCCATACATCGCCATATTAAGACTCGTGCCATCAGATGCTGCAAGTAACGTTTATAGATTATGTTGCAATTTGTATTTGCATTAAACACATTATTTGCAATCTTTACGTGACTATACTGCTGAACAGAGAATAACGGTAGCTCGTAAATATTATAATAATCCGCAAGTTGTGCTATCCGTAAAAATTAACAGATAAATTTTTTGAGCTGTATCGCCCCTGTTACGCATAATAAATGTTTGTTGTGCGTAATAAGCCATTCACCTTTCACTTAAAAGGAGAAGATTAGAAGAAACGCTTTTTCTGGTATGACATAATTTCTGACCCGTGTAATTTCTTTTATAGGAGTGTAATAATGCACACGATGCCGATCCCGGTGGATGGACACCGTTGCTGGTACTGGGCGGTGCCACTTGCTGCCTGGGATCAGCATTACCAGCAGGATATAACATAGGCGTCATGAACAATCCTGCTCATGTTCGTAGTAGACCAATATGCGATTCCGTCGAGCACGCAGTGTTATCTGAAACTATACTGTCGTATATTCGGCTTACAGCTTATGCAATCGTTCTGCAATGATAGTATCTGGGAAAAATATAACGTACAGTTGTCCAGCCATGAGCTCCAGATACTCTGGTCCGCTATAGTATCGGTCTTTCTTATCGGAGGTGTGTCTGGATCTTTAATTGCCAGTTGGCTGAGCGACAGATTCGGACGGAAAGGCGCGCTGAGCGTTGGAAATATTTGCGGGATCGTAGGAGCTGTTCTGTTCTTGCTCGTACGAACCATGAACTCGGTCGAGCTTTTTCTAATTGGCCGAGTGATCGTTGGTGAGTCAAGGAATCGTTAAGATTTAACCTTTCATCTTTCACCGGTCCTAATTGGACACTTATAATTAATGTGAAAGCACATAATTATAGCGACAGGCATAATTTTAGCTGAAGGCAAGTACGAGCCTTCAATTTCTTTCTTCAATTTGGTTTTTGAATCTGCGTGATATATAATGTTTCGGAATATTCGTAGGACTCTCTGGCGGTCTAGCTACTGCTTTGCTCCCGATGTACATGACAGAAATAGCGCCTTTAAAATTGAGAGGTGCCGTCGGAGTCTTGTGTCAATTGGGCATCACCTGTGGCGTGCTGATGGGCCAGATCGCCGGGCTCAACACTGTCTTGGGCACTCCCGAATCCTGGCACATAATGTTAGCATCTTTCTCACCGCTATGCCTCATCGCATTATTATTAACTATCACTTTGCCAGAAAGTCCAAAGTATCTGTACATAATTAGAGGGGAACAGGGAAAGGCTCTTAAAGGTGCGTACAGCTGTTTTACGAACGACCATCCGAGTGTATAAGTTTTTAATCGTTTCACAATCTACGTTTTAGCTCGTGTTTATCACTTTTATATTATGAATTCTGATTCTTTTTAGAACTTAGTCGTTTGCGCAACATGGACATAATGCTCCTGCAAAACGAGATTGCTGGCTTGCAAGAGGAACTAGCGGTGAGATCGACAAGCAAGACGTGGAGCATTAAGCGCGTGTTGAAAGAGCCGACCGTGAGACTACCTCTATTCTTAGTGTGCCTCATGCAATTTGGTCAGCAACTCAGTGGCATTAACGCAGTCTTTTACTATTCGAACACGATATTTCTCGGGGCTGGCCTGGGAATTACCGGTGCTCAATATGCGACCCTAGGCACTGGTGTCGCAAACATCGGGATGGCAGTTATCTCCGTGCCGATAATGTCATTATTCAGCAGAAGAAAAGTATTCTTCCTGAGTTGTTACTTATGCATAGGATGCCTTATCGTCCTGCGCATCTCTATCGCACTACTCGTAAGTAAACAGTTTTAGTAGCATTGTATATTAAAATTTTACGATTTTATCATGTTACAATTTCAGTAATGTATGTAGATGATGGATTAAAAAAAAAATAATGTTAAAATTAATCTTTATACAGCACAAAGCCTCGTTCATGCCATGGGTTTGCACTGTCTCGGTGCTAGCGTACGTTATATTTTACGGCATTGGTCTCGGTCCTATACCGTTTTTCATCGGCTCCGAGCTATTCGACGTCGGTCCTAGACCTGCCGCTATGTCGTTAGGTAGCGTGTTCAATTGGGGAGGGAACTTCCTCGTCGGGATGATGTTCCCCTTGTTACAGGCTGCGATCGGCTCGTACGTCTTCCTAATCTTCGCTGGGGCCATACTGATCTTGGTGCAGATCAATCAGTACGTAACACAGTTTTATTGTTGTTAGTCAACGCACTGTACTCTGTTCGCAGCGTAACGTGAACTGTTGTTATTTGTTACAGAATCTACTTGCCTGAAACGCGAGGTCGAAGTACGACGGATATAGCGGCAGCCATGACTCAAGGTTTCAAGGCAAGACCGAATGCAACACTCTTTGCGTAGATCAATTGCTTAACGTAACTCGATTAAGTACTTTTTATACGGTTTTTTAACAAAATCAACAAATTGTTGTTACACTCGTACGCGAGTGACATTTCGCGCGTTGCTCACAACCGGTTTCATACGATCGAATGCACGAGTAATTTATTCGAGCGAGATTCAGGTACACCATGCGAGCGAGTTTTATACACTATTGTCTATTTGTATATATTCCATCCCGTAAATATCGGAAGCAATGGCGTAGAATGGTATCTCGTACACGCGAAGATGATTAAAGTAGCGCGGCTAGGATTTTTACATTTTATACAATATCACGTACGATCACTGCCAATACGTAACATCAATTTATTCGAAGAGTTGCAATATTTAATATTCAACGTTCTTGAAAAATCTTACAAAATTTTCGCTGCGCACATACATACCTATAGTAAATACATATAATTTATACAAATTTGCAACTAGCATCAATTGGGTCGTGTTCTAAAATTGCTGTATAGTTGATCTAGCTGCTCGTAAAATACCAGGCACAGAACCGTATGCGGCGCTATCCTCAACCACGTTGGGAACGTTCCTTTGTACAGACCGGTCAGACCCTCAGTACGGAATATCTTGATGAGCGCGTCCCCGAGTCCTTTGTACAGGGTACCTTTTCCGTTGGCGTCTGTCTCTGCATTTGCATACGTTTAAAATCACACATTTAATACAAGCTGATGACTTTCAAAGACAGCAATAAAAACGCATAAAGTTCGCTTTCTTTACGAAATTTGCGACGCTATTAAACGGTCTGGCGTAAGGGTGATACACCAATTCCTCGATTTTCTAAATGTTCTCTCTAATCGAGCGTTTCACATTACGGTGTCAAGAAACTTTATGACGAGTCCTTTACGCAAAGCATATTTATAGTCACCCGCGTTAGGATCGTATTTATAGTTGCGCATTACATCGCATTGTATTTATAGTCGCGTATGCCAAGTTAATATATTACCGTGAGATGCGATTTTGAGTCGAGCGAACGCGACAGGAAGTGATATTTTATCGGATAAGAATGAGTACGTTCTACATTTTGCCGAACGAATCCGACTCTCTTCTCTCTCGACGAGAGTTTATACAAAATTTCAATTTTGTGCAAATGTCGTTCATTGTTATAAGTTAACACGACACAATCGTGGCCTTTGATAAATCGCGCGTTTAACGTTTAGCAGATACTACGCAATTTCTTGCGCAGTATACTTACGTTGATTGTACAATCGCGTGGCCAGGACGTCGAACGGCTGCATGGTGATGGCTACGCAACTACCTCCGATCACGGAGGCCAAGAAGGTCAGCAGTATCGGGCGATCTGGAAATATCTGAAAGAAATTAAGAACGCTCCGTTGCGCCGTACAGCGACGAGTGATCCTCGAATCTCGCACTGAGGTCTACCGGACTACCGATCGGCGCTTTCATACACCTCGATTTAGGAAATCTAAACTGCAGCCTTGATGGAAAAATGTCTTAGATTTTTTTGTACGAATTGGAACGTTTTTCAGAACAACTCACATCAAATAAAATGAAATATTTTAGAATTTTCTTGTATCCAACACATCTTTGTAGAAATAAATATGCGGAATTTATCAGAAATTTTCATACATACAGAAGTATCTGAAAAATTTTACATATGATTTCAGAATTTTTTACAAGACAATCTAAGACATGAGAAATTCTTAGACAATTTCTAAGAAAATATAAGAAATTTTTTCACCCCAAAGAGAGATTAAGATTTCTTTTATATTTTAAAGTCATGGCACGCGTGACCGGCATTCCTTTGGTTGCTCGCCGGCCAAATTCCTTTCGAAAATTGCTGGCGTCGACGAGAGCGAAGGAAACTCGAGACCTCAATGCGAGGAGGGAGGTATCTGGAAACGAGCGTGGAGACGATCAAGTGTCATTTACATTTAACGAGCGCAGCCAGTCCGACGCTAATCCGAAGGTGGTCAGCTGCGTCGCCGAGCCAACGAATACGCGCGGCATGTTGGCGTTCCATCCTCGATATAGAGCCGTGATGCCACCCTCCATCCACAGGAACCTGAAGGCGTCCCACGAACCTGAGTGATTGTGCTGGTAGCCTACGGCGATGGTTTTCGCGGATTGCGCCTGTAACTGCGTCTTGACCTGGAATAATTGTACATACGATCCGATTAATCCACGTGCGAAGTGTAGCGCGCCGACCCGAAACTTATTACCTACATTTCTAGGCAAAGATATTTTTTTATATCTTATACTTTTATTAAATCAACTTTTGGCCAGAGACATTTGTACGTGTTCACTTGCGAGCAACCATACTTTTTAGTTTATTTTATGCCGTATCTTGTAAATCTATTTCGTAATTAATTTTATTCAAGATCACTTCGTGGCAAATCTGATGTAAAGTATCCTTCAAGTTCTCGAACGGGTATAGGTGCCATTAAATCTTGAAAATTTTAAAAATCCTCATTGTAACAGGATGTGTATAATTTTGTATGTATTAGAAGGAACAGTCAACGGAAGAATCAATTTCAAGTTATAGTGTATATATCTTGATGAATAAAGAGACTCAAGGGCGATCGAGTAGATGATTACCAAATACAACGGACTGCCGAGGACGGCGCCGAGGCAGCCGGCCGTGCCGGACACCAGGGTGGTCCGCAGGACATCGGTGTTACCTCGCTTGTCGACGATCAGCTCGTACCTCTGAGCGGACTTGTACACACCCAGGCGGATGCCGTTGAGCACCACCTGGAAGGCGAGCGCGGGCACGAGACCCGCTTGCAGGGCCAGCACGCCCTCGTGCTTGGCTATGAGATACGCGGCGTGCAGGGTGTTCTTGTAGATCTTCGTGTACGAGCCCCGGGCCTCCAGCTCACCCTGCAACTGCAGCCGCACCTTCACCACGTCCATGGGGTTCGTGAAGAAGCCGGCGCCCACCGCCGCCAGGGCGCCGATCGCGAACTCCACGCCCGGTCTGAGGAAAATAGAAGTTGAGGAGTTAGAGAGATAGTCGAAAGTAAAAAAAAAAGTATCCTATTTCCTTTCCTTATCCTAATTTACGAATGTTGGAAAGTTTATTTAGAAATAGTACCTAATCCAACGCGATAATATATTGTCGGATACACTGAAAAATTATCTTCTTTCCTTTCCTTATTCTAAAATCTATGTAAATGTTGGAACGTTTAGAGATAGGTTGAAAACGCGATAATTGTCGGAGACACTATAAAATTATCTTTTTTCCTTCCTTATCCTAATCTACGAACACGTTGGACAGTTCATTTGTTACTCTGTTCGTTAGTGCAAAAGGAAAAGGAAAGAAAATAAATCTTTCAATCGATGTAATATTTTCTATTTTAATTTTATCAATTTTTATCAATATTTGTGCGAATAATATAGCGTTTGTATTTGTAAGTAAATAGTCGTCACGTGCAATAGTAAAATAAGATTCGTATGAAAAGTATTAAAAGATTTGTTGTCTTCCTATATTACATAAATTATAAAATTAAATTTAATATATATTATATGTAAAGAATTGGGAAATTCTTAATATACTCTTTTTAACGAAAAAGTTATTAGTTCGTAACGAGAATATTTTTCACAAAGTCACTATCGATTATTCTTAATTCATTTTGATTTAGTAAAGTGATTTCGATTATCAATTTTACAAACTGAACTACGAATTCCTTTTGATTCACCATATCACTCGCGTTCCCGGAAGTTATCGAGCATAAACGCGCTATATAGGGTGTCCCACTTAGAGAGTCACTTTTCATAAACTTTTTCGTCAGATATTTTATTAATGAAAAAGTAGAAGACCATCGTGCATTTGTCAGTCTTCAAATTCATTAAAACAATCTCCGAAAGACTTAAAGATCTTATTTTAATTCATTTTGAATCGGAGCTTTATTAGGACTCGAGTCTTCATTGAGAGACCGTGTGTTCCGACACAAGTCGAAAGCAGGAAAGAAAAGTGACTCTTTAAACACCTCGCACTTCGCGTCAGAGTGACTGGCCGGTCGATTGTTACGTAACACTCGTGAATCACGCGCCGCCGGCTAAAGCGGCACACAACTGGGCGAGATTGGGTCAAGAATAGTCGATGAACGAGGACGATGAAACGGGACGGTGCGCGACGATCCGACGCGATGAATGAAAATCCGTAACACAATGCTCACGTTTTCTCGGCGACCGCGCTCATCTCTCGGATAGGAAGAGATTGAGAGAGAGAGAGAGCTGATTTTTTTTCAAGCTGCTCCGATCCCGCTGGGGAGCAACGGCGGTTTATATCGGAGCGCTGCGCCGGCGGCGTCGCGTGCGTACTTACATTCGTATACGTGTATGTAGCAATCCTGACGTATGTTTACATCACATCCCCCGCGTCGACAGCGTTTACACGCGCGATAACAGCCATTTAATTATCGGGCTGTATTGCATGCTACTGATGCCGCAACTTTTAGCTTAGGGGATATATAAATTTCTAATATCTCAAAATATTTTAAAAACCTCGTTCTCTCGAACAAAGTAACAGACTATCCTTAATATAATATAAATCGTTTATCTTGTAATTTATATTACAACTATTTGTCACAAAAGTTTCAGGAACTTTATCTGAAACACACTTTCGACACAAAGACCGTATTTCTATTCTAAATGGATCCCGTTCTTCGCATATGCTGACCTTTACCCTGTTTTTATCTTTTCTAGTAATTCTAGAGTTTCTTTTTCCAGAGAATTGCTATACTTGGTATCGCGCTTTTGATTATTATTTTAATACTTTGTTTTCGCGAGTTGAGAAATCGGGTTACGTTATCAACAATTTTAATAGAACATATTACCATCTTATCGTCATAGGCTTAATCGAATAGAAACATCTTACCGATCCATCAAAATCACTGCTATCAAACGTAACGAAGAGTCTCGACACAATTTTGTTCATTTCAGGGCGATAAATTTCTTTTGCATATATCCCACAATATAGCCTTCTTAAATTAAAATAAACTACATAAAGCATTTGAAATTAGAGACAAACTTTATTGTGAGTGCTTATAACTAATACCTAAACGCCGTCCATGTTGCAGAATAGAAAAAATTTTATTTTCTTAACGGTAATCATGTTAAATATACAATGTAATAAAAATTCTTAAAATTAATTGAAATAAAGTTATAATTACGAAATTATGTACACTTTATACATGGAAACAGGTCTTGTATTCGTTAGCCCAAGCCAACAAATAGTCGTTTTCTTCGATATCCATCTTGAAATGGTGTAATTAGGCGACGGATAAACTTCCGCCAGCTTTGGAAATCTTTGCGATCTCTTCCTTGAATTTTGCGATAGTCTCTTTCGCCAGGGTCAATTTCTCTTTCAAATCTATCACTTCGAGTCTTATCTTGTTGCGTGCCTCCATGATGTCCTTCATCGTAGATTCCTTCAATGCCTCAACTGCAGGAATAATTATAAATTTGTTAAATTATCATCGAATTAATCCAAGGCGAGACAATTACAGCACAATTATACGAACAGTCTGTATTGTGTCGCCAAACCCCGAGCGTTATAGGTCTACTGGAACTTAGTAGATGTTGCATCAACGCGGTTGGATCTTGAAAAACTATCTCCTCGTAAAATTCGGACACTAGACTTTTCTTCCCCAACTGTATCTCAGGCGTCGATTGAAACAATTTCAGTATGTGATATATTGTTACCTGAAATTAATTCACTTTTTTTACGGCTGATAAAATAACACTCGGATTCGGCAAGTATCTTTCTATCTCTTAAACTTACGGGACGTTCGTTCGGATCGTGAAAGTAGATCTTAATGACTATCTCGAATTCTCCCCAGCCCGTTTCCGTCAACTCGTACGGCGGCTTCGTCACAATACGATTAGGATTGTTGTAACTCTCGTGCAATTTGAAATGCACCTTCTTCACGTAGGTGGACATATCCTCGTTGTGGTACGGCTTGACGTACACGGTCCATTGATGCGTGTGTCCATCCTCCTCCCTCTTCTTGCCAAAGTAACGTGCTACATTTCCGTAAACTATAGGCTTGACTATGGTAACGCCCTGTCACGAGCAAACCATTCAATAAAGTAACATGTCAAGTTTTAAAAATTAATTTTTATCATGCAAATGTTATGACGCCAAAATATTGTAGGTTATGTAATCAATATTATGTATGTTTTTTATTTAACTGAACTAGTATACATTCTCTGTACTTTAAGTGAAATAGATGTATTTTTGAAATTTAGCGAAAGCGAGAAAGGGAGTTATAGCGCGGTCCAACGCAGCAATAAAAAACAAACCTATCAATACAGTTATTCACTATTATTTTTTAGGTTACCTTTACTCTACCACCAGAATCTGGACCGAACTCGTTCGTAGATGCCATTACGTTCGTGATAAGCTTGAAAAATCACATATCTTTAATAAAGTCGCGATTCTGAAAAATTATTCGAACAACATTCTCTTTTTCAATGCTTCCAAGTTTTTTCTCATGTAAATTATAAATATTTACTGCAATTTTTTAGCGCTACGTAACGGACGCCGGAAATACTAGAAATCAATATGGCGGCGCATCAGCGCGTAGTTTAAATATAAATTCAATATATCGTTCATCGGGATATATTCGAAAATGTAGAATACATTTTTGTGAGAAAAAACTAATATCTTAGTAATTAAAAATAAAATTTTATTCTATACATCTCCGCTTCTTCGCCAGAAATATATCCTGTATAACTTTTTATATAATTTTCATAAACACGCTTACCTTTTATTTTTCCTCCTGCAATCTGTAGAAAAATATTGAAGAAGCTTACATCCTGATTAATATCTTGCGTTAATATTCGTCATGTATACCGAACAAAAACACATTCGTGTTCTGAATAAACAACGTGCAGTTCGCAGAATAAATCTCTCCTACATAACTCGTCAAACAGGAATATCTAAATCAGTAGATAAACTCATAAAATTGCATGTGTTATTTATTATATATATGTTTCTCATCGAGCGAGATACATATCCATAATCGAAATCCGTAATTCAGCTACTTAATATACAAGATCGCAACGTATATGTTAGACAACGGACTGAATTGTAACGTGTTCGTTAGCTTGAATCGGAAGTATTTATCGCACAATCTAAGGTATTGTACTATATGTCTCGAATACCTTTACGTAGTCGAGTGTATTATTATCAACGTCACAATTTTACGATACTTGGATCCGCCTCCTGGAAGTCTCTAAGCATCCGACAATTTTCAAGATGTTTGAAATATGGATGTAAAAAAAAAAAGAGAAGAAAAATCTGCTTTCAGATTCGCGAGAGCGCTTCGAAGTATCTGCCGAACGAGAAAGGGATACATAGGATTCTGTTGTGGAACCACATGTAAACATCGTGTAAGTATATTGTCTGTCAGACAATATACTTTTCTCCGGCAAGAAGCAAATACTTCAAGGCGCGCACTGGTCGAAGGACACACGCGCGAGTCCATACGCTTGTCTAGAAAAATCAATCTTGTCGTCTAAAAAACGCGTTATACACACGTTCATCAGGCTCTTCTCGTCGACGATCATCCCTGTATCACAATATGTTCTTCTCGCTACCTACCTAAACGCCAATCAAAAAATATAAAAATCACAAAACACACGCGCCGCAGCGTGTATGCGATCGTCGCACGGAACCTGCGTCGTCGCGGAGGATCTTCCACTCGTGCCCTATGGGCTTTTCATAGGGCACACCGTCGATCGCGCTTCGTCTCTAGCTCGCTTTTTGACACGTGTAGGAAGAAAAGGGCTCGGATGCGCGCTGATTCACGTACGCGAGAAGGGGCGGGCGGCAGCCAGCTGCCGAATCTATGCTGCTTCAGTGTCTCGGTATATCAACGGTAGGGAATAGCTGCGTCGTGCTTTACGAAATTCGTTGTTATCACGTGCGTAGTAGCTTCCCCTTCCCTCGGAATTGCTCGTCTAGATATCCCGGGATCTGAAAATTGAAAAGTTCCACAACGGGCATTTTAGCGTTTAGCCGAGATACGTGCGCTGCGGAGAGAAAAAGAGCAATCTACATGATAAACGCAGACTGAGAAGGATATATGTTTCTCTATCGAGGATACATGCTCTACCAGATTTGCCACAAAGAGACTTTATTAGCATTGAAACAATCGAGATCAGCTGCTATGCTACAGCTCCGACCTTTGAGCCTTTAATGGATAACTTTGCCCTCGCGGTGCTATCGTTATCTTACGCAAGAATATATGTATAATATTGCACATGTATAAGTATAATTTGCCTTGTGTAAGGAGATACAATCCATTTACGTGTGTCGTCTACACTTGCATTCTGTTAATCCTCTATAGATATATTGCCCGAATATAATTAATCTCATAAGTTTTTTAACTAAAAGATACAATCTTCAAAAATATATTATTCTATCGTAACTGAATTCGTTACTTTTCCTAATCGATCGGAATATATGTTTAATTTTCTACATAATTATCGACAACCATTACATTAATAAATATAAATTCTAAAAACTGTTGTCATCGTATCGCTGTGAATAAGCTTAATATATGAATACATATTAGTGTTTAGTACCATAACAATTTCGCAATATCGATGCTTATACTTGTACTTTCTGAAAAAATAGCACAGATAAATATAAATACAGATTAATAATTGTCCAGCAAGAATATGATTGTAAAAACAATCTTTTAACAATTCAAACAAGGCTAACATTATGTGACGTTATATAACAACATGATTTTATATAACGTAAACATATAAAATTTATAGTAAAGCACACAGGTAACACGTTTGTGTCCCAGATCCATAGGAAAAATGCATGCGACGAAATTTTATGGAAGTTCATAAAAGTGGTTTGTTTTTTGACGGATGCAAATGATTTCAGGATGAGGTTTTGATTAGATACAAGAAAATAACTCGTTTTTTCCACTATAGCTAACAGTGTCAGGTACTCTGGGAACATTAAAACATAAGCGACGCATAGGAATTAAATATTTTATCGGTGTAGAGTTTCGGTACCGGAAAATTAGCAAGCAAGCGGGAAGGTACTTGCTCTCGCCATCTCCATTCTCAGCAAATAAAGCACGCTCGAGGGAGGAAAACACAGTTGTTACGACTTTGATATGATAATTTCTACCTTTGGTTTCGGCCGATGAGTGTCCACGGCGTCTATCGGCAGGTGAATCTTTTCCATCTTGCAGCCGTAGGCGACCGGTGTTAATTTCACAATGGTATGCAAAGGTACTTCTAAGTACGGTAATTCATCTGAAATAGGAAGACCTTGATCTGAAATAGGAACAATTTGGACCAACCATATAGAAATAAAAAAACGGACAGCTCGGATATTTGTTTCTGCGTGTTAATGGTCGTATTAAAGAAGAATTTGTACAAAGAGAATAAGAACAGCTACTCCGCCACACGATCGAGCAGACAATTACGTCACTATAATCCGCTTTTGTGTGCACGACCATTTATCATTTATTTTCTCGATACATTTTAATACGTCGAAGGTCAAAAGTTGCACTTAGCGTCTCGATACTCCAATATCTCCATTCTTGAGCGTCATCACGTGCTCAGGCGTGTTACGCATCGAGCACTGACGACTCGAATCATTTTATTTGCACATGCAATTAATCGAGAACAGATTTCAATATCCTATGAGATATTAAATAATAATAAATAAATAATAAATTATGAGATATATACTGACCTGCATTTTTGTCCAAGAAGTACGCGAGTAAACACCGTATGACCGCTTGATGACAGACGACTAAAACGTTACCCTGACGTTCCAGCTCCATTATCACGGGCTCCAGTCGTGCAACGAGATCTTCGTAACTCTCCCCTCTTGGATAACGATACGAGAATTTGTTTTGATCTCTCGCGGCAAAGTCCGTAGGATATTTCGAGGCGATTTCTTCATAACTCATCTCTTCACAAATACCCTGTGATTCACAAAGAGAGGCAAAGATGAGAAATTGATTAATTAGCTAATCTATCCAGCGCTGTAACTTACGGCGTCAATTTCGTTGAGAGCCTTCCACCTTTCCTGCGGTGCCTTTACATCAACCGCGGTCTGAATGGTTCTCTTCAGCCAGCTAGTCCAAACTCTTAAACCCTATATGCAGATACAATGTCGTTTAACTGTTTAACATAACACGGGATAAGATTACTTCAAGAGTCAAGTGATCGCGATCAAAGTAACATGCGGAGAACAACAATGCTTTACATAATTCATGTAAAGTATGCACATTTTAATCTTTGAATATGTAGTATTTATCCTCAATTATAATTTTCTTAAATGGTCGTATCTGTTTATCTTCATATTATTAAAAAACGGAACTATAATGATCAGAATCAAAATTAAATAACAATTTTTATTGCGATATATATATATATATATACATATATATATTTATATAAAAGCATATAATAATTAAATCGATAAATTATATGTTGAAAAGGTCAAGGAAAGCTACCTGTATGTTCTGATTACTGATATATTCTGCTAATGCCTTGGCATATTCATGTCCCCGCTCGCTCAAGTCCGAATCGCCGCCTATCCTGCCATCGATGTTCATCAGGCTCTCACCGTGTCTGGTCAAGTAAATCGTGCGTGGCACAATATGAATGTTCATAAGATAGTAAACTATTCTACTTTGTATATGGCCTTCGTGCTTATGGACCAGCACCTTCTCGCCAGTGTTGTATATTTTCATGAACGACAGGTCGCTTTCGCGCTCCTCGTCCAACGGCTGGTATTTCTCCTGATAGTGCTCGATTCGCAGCATGAAATCCGCGAGCACATCCTCCTTCTTCATATTCGCGTAATCCGGACTACTGACTTTTACCTTGCAATAGAAATCATCTTTATGGTACATATAAATTTGTGAATCCTATATTTATTAATATAAATCATTAATTGTTAATTTACGAGAGACTGTGACGTAATAATAAACCGGTACTTCCATAATATTCTGCTCAACATTCTTCAAAACCATTTTTACAATATTAATCTTATTAATCGCAAAAGTTAAACTGGAGAGAGTTGATATTAATTAATTTTTATATATGTAGTGTACAGTATAACATTGTCCAGCTGGCTACCTTCTGTTTCTCAAGTACATACTTCCATAATATTCTGCTCGACGATCTCCGGATCATTGCACACCGACTCGACGAAGAAGAGCTTGAAGCCCATCTGGCATACGACGATGTCGCGTATAAGCTGGCGTCTCTCGACCGTCGAATTGGTGGCGTCGAAGACGGCCACCTCGCCGTCGCCGCTCTCCAGCCACTGGCACACGTCGTTCAAAGCGTCCTTTGCGCACTGCGTGCGTATCGCCATGGCCTTTATGTTGTCGGGACGGAAGAAGTCGTGGCATTGATAGGCCGTGGTGGCGTGCCGCCTGTACTCGCCCAGGTTGAAGACCTTCGTGTTGATGCCGATCCAATTGAGATATCGGCACAGCTTCTTGGATATGTAGGTCTTGCCGCGAGCCGGCAGCCCGACCATCGCAATCACATGAGGCTTGTTCACGAAATTCGCACGTTCACCTACGGAGAAGATGAAAATATGAAAATTACGTATCTAATAGAATTTGATATTGGACGAGAAATAAATTCCAGGAAATTAAATACATGAGAAATCGTTAATCCCTTAACTGACCGAGTTATTTCTGTTTCATCTGTTTAAATTGAATGTTATGTCATATTGATTTTAATGCCAGTTATACAATAACCCAAAATCCGCTTCAATATTACAGTATCAAGATATGCCAAATTCCGTTTCCGCGCGACAGATGTTCGTTCTGATTTCGCAATTAATATATTATCAGCTGTAATTTTGCTAGAACTGTGGTTTACAGTTTTATGTGTGCATGTACACACACACACACGCACGCGCGCGCGCACACACACACACACACACACACACACACACACACACACACACACACACACACACACACAAAATTAAAATTATAACACATAAATGTTACATATATATATATATAAATATATATATATATATATATA
>NW_020224111.1:526289-584935 GCF_003070985.1 Temnothorax curvispinosus
AAACATATTAAATTTTATATAAGACCTTCGTCGTTACATCATCTTGTAAGTGACTTAAATGCGACGTCTTTTAACTCTCTTACGAAACTAGAACTAGATCTAATCATATACCAATACGAGACACTTGGAAAATTGTTTTTCGTCTAAATCTGACACCTCTTGCGCGATAAGTAGAATGTATAATACGCGCGCGGTTCTATCATTCTAATCGCGAATCTCGAATTTCTCTAAAGAATGTCTGACATATCAAGATATAATATAACATACAGATACACTTGAGAGTCAATGTATGGCTGAGATACATATATTCGAAGAAAGATAAGATACTTTAGGGAATTTACTCGAGGTCTTTTGACTCTTTTTAAAATATAATTATTATTATAATTATTTCTTCAATCGTATCGCTGTTGTTTATCATAATCCGTCGATAAAATAAGCCTGCCTGCCTGCCTGAAGAGTAAGGTCTGTAGTGCGTGCCCGGTTTTGCATTTGCGTATCTTCAGTCAAAATGAGTCATAATAATCTCAAGTAGCCAGTCTTATCGACTTGGAGTTGAAGATATATTATAATCGCTTTTTCATACGCGGATACATACAGAATTATTATAATTTTTTTAATATCTTGATTGACATTATCCTTTTTTCCTCGGATATCTTTGATGCGCTTGGCGCGTTATCTTCTTCGGAACGATATTTATCTAACGAGTCTGCTTCCTCGAAAGGCGATAATATGCATAATAATATGAAATTATTTGTCCTCGCGCGCGAAGGAAATGAAACGTAGCCAATTCCGTCAGCACACTCGGAAAAGAGAGATTCTTTTCGCTTTTTGGCGTTGAGTTCCTCGGGTTGAGTTGCTCAAGGTTGCTAGTGGAATAAAAAGCGATGATTTTAATCTTGCAGTCCCAACGCGATATGCCACATGCGTCAAGTATATTATGTTCCGCTTGTCAAAATTTTCCTTAGGGAAGACAATAAATGTTTTATCGATGCTTATTTTTTTTATCTTTTTTTAATTCTTAAGACCAGAAAAAGATTAAAAAAATGATAGGAACGAACACAAGAAGAGATAAATATTTGTTCTTTTATCTCATTGTTTTCTTTCTTGTTAAAATAAGTCGTTACGACGAGAAAAAAAGCTGCATAATAACGCAGGATAATTAGAAAGATACACAAGACAATGCAGTTAAAAAGATCTTAAGTAGACGCGACGATCGTTAAATTCTTTATCGTCTTTACATTGGAGATAAAGATATCAGGTAAACAAATAGGATTTTATCTTCTGTTGTTCCTAAAAAAGAAAATACACATAATCAATTCTTGAACCAGAAAATCGAACCGCGTGCTTTCTCCTCGAGCGGGTTGAACACGCACGTTTTCCCACTCGCGTTTTCCGCCGACGGGGGCGGGGGCGGGAAGGAATCGCGCCGATCACCGAGACGGCGAACCGGTGTGGTCGATCGCATATACGGGGGAGAAGACACCCAGTACATTGACCGCGAGATCGGAGACCTTGAACTTCCTCCGAATCGCAATCGCGAGCTCACGTTCCTCGCACGTGTTCGACCTTACGAGTGCGTGGGGGAGGGGCGACGAAGGGAGAGAGGAGAGGGAGGGAGGGAGGGAGAGACAGAGAGAGATATATAGTTGGGGTATATGTCGTACGTGCGCGAGAAAGAGAGAAGGAGAGAGCAGGAGAGGACTCTCAAAATATTACCTCGTATCGGGAACGGCTTCGTCTGGATGGTGTCCGACGTCGGCGGGGTGTAATCCGTGTAATGCATCTCGATTTGGGAGTCAGTCATACTATGCAGAGCTGATCCGTCTCGCCGCGAAGGAGGGTGACGACGCGAGATGGGGAGAGTGACGGAGAGCGAACGGTTTGCGTGCATTCATGCGCGAGCCAACCCCGAGAACCACGCGCACCGTACCGACTACGCGTACTGACTGGTACTGACCGACCAGGAACGAGCACGAACGACGGACGGTCGAGAGACGGCCGCCGCCGCCGCCGCCGCCGTCGGGTATCATACGTCACCTATCAGAGCGGCGCGGTGGCAGGGAGAGACGCTCGGCCAGCTCCGGGCCGGGTTAGGTCTGCGATAATCGGAGCTGTCGCATTCTGTCTCTCTCTCTTGCGCGCGCGCATGATTCACGTTTCCGGATTGTCACAGCCCTCTTCTTGAGGTGTCTTGAGGATTCTTCCCTGATAAAAGGAATAGAAGGGTCTGTTACTAGGCAACCTCCTTCATAGGCAATGCAGGGAGCCTATGGCCAATATCCAAATCCAATAAATCCAATTAAGAAAGATAATCAGATATATGATTAGTTTCCGTAGAAACTTTCAAAAATTTCTAGCCCAAACAGGTACATACACGTCACGTGCAGACTCAGGCTACTGCGACGTGCAATGTGAATTGTCACAGCCGCGTCGCCATTCGCATTCACACACATTCACGTGCCGGTAGGAATGATGTTCCTGGTCGCTCTGTCTAAGTCGTAGTTAGAGATAGGTTTTTATAAGCTGCATTGTTACGTTCTCTGCATTTAGAATGAAATAATATATAATGTAGACTCTGGAGAGGAAGAAATGGAGCAAAGATAAGAAACACAAGAATCTGCTATTGCTATATATATAAAAAATAAACCCGAAAAATTTATATTATATTTTATGTTGAACTCGAGTCCAAGTCTCCATGATCTGTACGATCATCCAGATTCAAGCAAAATGTACCTCCTGAGGCATCTCCTGAGTGAGATCAATTCAAGAATGCAGTGTATAGTGACACTGTGTATATAGCAACAGTTTTCAGTCATATAATTCCCTCTTCCTACATTGAATAACAAAAAATTAATAATTCGTTTACATTAACGGAATAGTACTTATATGCATATACATATATTATTAATAATAGTACCCGAATTAATCGTATTATTAATTAGTTCAACTAAAAGGGCAAAATATAGCCGGGCTCGAGGATGGATTAAAGGAAAATTACCGAAAGAAGATTTCAAAGATTTCCTTGCATTGTTGAATATCCTTCTCTTCTATCTTCTTTCTCTTATTTCCCCCTTGTGTTCTATACAATACACACACACACAGACTATAGGGCACGGGAAGGAATGTGAGCAGAGAACACGGTAAGTAAAATGATTGATTAGTGAGCAATGCTATAAAAAAGTGTAAAATATTAATACATCCATAAGGAGGTAAATAGGCATTTTAATACCTATAAAAAAGAAATTACGTGAAATATAATTTTATCACAATTGAAAATATAATATGAATGAATATTAGGGGATGGTGACTAGAGACATACATATAAGATGATTAAAAGCTTTTAATTAATGATAGACACCAGGTGTATGATGTCTATTTGGCAGGCACTTATTTATTAACACCTCGTATACATGATTCATCTGCTATTCTGCTCCAATAATGCGTCGCTCCGCAAGTCCGTGAGCACTGAGCATAGGCTGTCATCTCTCACATGGCAGAGTTCCGAAACTTATCGCAAAAAGTCGGAAAACCTTTTTGACCACGATTACATCCAACTGACAAAATAAAGTTATAACTATTTCTTTTTATAATTCAAAAACTAAGCTTTGGAAAAAATTTCGGAAAAGGAAAAATCGTCTCAGATTTGAGTTCGAAATACAACATTTCAAGATTGGCTGCGTTTTGCCGAATCTCTGCTTAGCTAAGCACAAAGTAGCAATTGAAAGTAGCAATTTATTGGTTCTTACCTTTGGATCCAACCAATTGCTACCTTTCGCTTTGCTAAGCAAAGGTTCGCCTGAACGCAGCCAATAAGTGATACAGGATTCTATTCGACGGCTGCTCCGCTGTGACCGCTGTGCACCCGCTTCGTGAGTTTCCGAACGCCCAGTTCCGTGTTCGGTCCTGGCTGCGTCGAGCAGCGCCGAACAGCGCCGAACAGCGCCGAGGCCGCCGAGTCGCGAACGAGTGCGCGGAGCAGAGCGCGAGCCGCGATCGCGTCTGTTGCTGTTTGTGCGTGCCGTCCGGTCCGGAAGATTAGAGCGCGAACACGTTGTGTTGACGGGCAACGGGCTGACAGCTGGAGCGGACCTCGTATTTCTTCCTTCATCTTTTTCCGCCGCGCCGAACATGATAACCGTCGTTCGACGGGCGACGACGCGCCGGACAATCCCCTAGACGTAGACGAATCGGACTATAAATATCGGAAGGAGCACGAGGCGCGACGGGGATTTAAATTTGGATCGTATATCGAGCGGCGCCGCGGCGCGGCACAACCGGCCTGCTGAGGTGCTGAGGGGTAGGACGAGGACTATTTTAAAACGATTGGGAGGCGGCGCTTTTATGTCGGTTTCGATGCGACACGCATCCGCGATCGACATCAACATTAGGATCTTCTTCACGTAGTCTCCGTCTTCGTCGTAAACTGTCGTTAATATGGGAATAATACTGTCCAGATTTCAGGTGAGTACCCGAGAGCGGCCGAGCGTGTCGAGGTTTCCTTCTGACGCTTCCGTTGAGGTTAACGTGGCCAACGTACGCCAGCGTCCCCCCGCACTTATCTATCCGTTCGCCGAACGATCGCCAAGCAATATTTCCAAATGTCATTCTATCACCTATTTATAGCCGTGAATCCGTTTGGATGACGACAGACCTGTATTCGTGTATACGGTTATAACCTTGGCGCGAAACAACTTTGGGTTCCTTTTTTCTAAACGAGATGCACGTAGCCGTATATAATTGTATTATCTTTTTTAAAAAGTCATGTGTACGTATACGTATATGTAACCTTGGGTTCGTCGTGTGAGGCGATTTCTCGCCTCGGGTGCCCACCATTGTCATGAGTAAACAAAAACGGCCGATAAATTTATTCCGCAGGATATTGTGAAAGATCCAAATTAACATTCAATGACGAACTTTGTTCTAATTTAGACGCGTCACCGAAGGAATTATGTTACGGATGCGCGAACGATACGCGATATGTTGCTTCGTAAACTGAAATCGAATTATTTTTTTACTACGGATTTGGTCAGCTAGCTATGTAATTTATTTCCTTGTCTGTGCAGTCATGCTGGAGTCTGTACAAAGCCCGCTCTATAAATATAGAATATGAAGGAAATATATTTTACAAGTGTTATTCCCCCAATTTTATTCACGCTTAGTTTAGTATTTTATCAAATATTACAGAAAAATTTATTCCAATTTTATTTTTATTTTTTTAAGATAATTTCTGCCGTTATCGCGATTTGCTAAACATCTCTATGTAAAGACATGTATTTATGAGTATGAGTACACGCGTTATAATATAAAATTTATGATTTTCAGAAAAAGAAGACGACCATTGAAATTTTGGAGAGTCTAGATGCAGTAAGTAGTATTTTGTTCGTTGTACCACATTGCGGTAGATATTATAAAATGGCATTACATAACTTTCTGTTTTAACAGCAAATCAAAGATATCCAACAGTATGGGCAGACTACGGAGCAGAGACACAAGAAGATAGTTGGAACCATCATCATCTATGGCGTTATTCTTTATATTATGATAGCCTTCATCTTTTACTTTTGCTTCTTCCCAGCTTCGTTGTACGATCAGCTCTTTTATATAACACCGTTACTGTTTTTTCCGATTTTGTAAGTACACAAGTGCGAGACACTTTCTGATTATAATTGTATAACGTATGGAAATAATGGAAAAATTAAGCTTGTTGTATGCAGTGCATGCAATGTAAAGAAATTGATGGGCCAACAATATGAGCAAAAAGAAGGTGTTATATTGATTTATAATTTATTCTGAAATAGTAAGGACAAATTATGTAAATATTTCGACTATACTAAGTCTTCTTCAGATAAAGTGATTGTAAAGAATAAGATTGAAATTAAAAGATAGCCATAACGGAATAAATTAAATTTAAGTTAATACTAAAATTAAGTTAAAATTATCTCGAAACTTACATACAAAACTTGTATTATATAAAAAATTTAAAATAAAACATACATATGTGAACATAAGGTCAATAAGAGGCTATGACAAGGGATAGAAACTTTGTTTGTGTTTTTATCGCTTAGTGTTTCTATCCTTTATCACAGCTTCTTATTGACGTAATGTTTTTATATTTATGTTTTATTTTTAATTCTTGAAGTATGTAAGTTTCGTAGTAATTTTAACTTAAAATCATTAACTTATGCACTCCGTTATGATTATTTTTTAACTTTAATCTTATTGTTTATGATCATTAAGAAGATTTATTGTTAGTATAGTCGAAACGTTTACACGATTTCCTTACTATTTGAGAATAAATTAATATAACACCTTCTTTTACTCGTATTGTTGGCCCATTATTTCTTACATAGCAGCACATGGACTTTTTGGATAAAAAATGTAATCAAATATACATATTTCTCTTTCAGAATACTTTTAACGAAGAAAATGGTTTCATGGTATTACAATCGTAAAATTACTCATAATCGAGAAAAATTGTCTACCATTATAACAGAGAAAAAGAAGATATTAAACGAAGTTACTGAAACGGAGACGTACAAGAAAGCTAAAGAGATATTATTAAAATTTGCACCAGATGAATTAACCATGTCACCTGTGAGTAAACGAATGTTGTTTTTATTATTATTTAAATGTCAGTTAAATATTTCGATTATAATAATGTCAAATGAACAAAACTTAAAGCTAAAAATATATAATTTGTGTTATCTTATGTTGTACTTATTTTTTCTTATAAGTTTGATTTTATACTTATTAGGTTTTATTTCTTTTTTTACAGTTAACTCCAAAGGTTTGTCGTCTTCAGAATTCATAATACTTATGAATATGTTCGAAAGTATAATAAGAGTAAAATATACATAATACATATGTGCAATTTAATTTTGAGGGAATAAATTACAAGCTATATTAAAAAAAAAATTTTTTTTGAAGATATATGATATAAAATAAACATACAAAATTAATGTTTTTGATTCTGTTTTTAGCTTACCCAAAGAGTGTCAGCACCATCTGAAACACCTCGGCGTCCTACGCCACAGGCTATAATATCTCCTCTGCCTAGTGAGTTAAGAAGAAGAATTATACCGACTCAAAATTACCCACAAAATATGCAGATTGGTGCATCTGGTTCTGGTCAACCTACACCTATCATTAGACCGATTAATCAACCTTCAAATACTCCTTTCCAGTCTAGAATAATTAATCCTGCAGCCATAGGTTTTCGTAAGTAAATATATAATACTATAATGATTTACAAAAATATTGCACTTATACATATTGTATGGTATATTGCACATTAGTTCATTAGTCATATAGAAATAATTAACGATCGTATATATGACTAGGATCACCATTACCACGACCTGTATTGCCGCATCAAAGAACAGTGATCGATCGTTTGGTTGATTATTTAGTAGGTGATGGTCCTTCAAATCGCTATGCTTTAATTTGTCGACAATGCGAGTCGCACAATGGAATGGCTTTGAAAGAAGAGTTTGAATATTTTGGTGAGTAAGATGCTTGTCTTTTAAAGAGTTTTCCCCAAAATATATTTAAACAGACAATATTATCTAATATATATATTTTTTATGCAGCATTCAGATGTTGTTACTGTGGTTTCTGGAATCCTGCAAGAAAGCAAAAGCCTTTTGCTCCAAAATTAGAGTTTGATAATTCCCCTACAGCTTCGAATACACCCGAAGTTAATTTACCTCCTAATACAGACGAAGAGACAATAAAACTTACTGAGCTGGAAACATGCACACAATCAGATACAGGTATGATTTTTCTTCATTTATATCGATTTCTCTACTAATTTGATTTTAATCTAATTACTGCCAATGTTTTTAGTTTGTAGCATAAATAATAAAACTAGTATCTATATTTGTGCAATTTTTTATTCTTTAGACTCAGATATTGAAGTGGTTGAAAGACCAGGCGAAACATCTGACACTCCTGAATCAGAAACTAAGGAGTTATTAGATGAGAATGAATCTGATAAAGTACAGTCGTAGCATAATTTTTTGAATAAATAGCCTGAAGGCGAAAAAGGATATTTATAAATCAGAATTTCAAGTAAGTTTGATAAAAATAAAGAAGTAAGCACACAAACGCGCGCGCGCGGAAACGTAAATGAAGTAAATTATAAAGCATGTTGACTTTTTCTTAACACATAATGAGAGCTAGAAGTGTAAAATATCTTTTTAGATCATAGATGTAATTGTCAATTGAAACATTGCTATTAATAGAAATCGTTGCTATAATTTAAAAATAACAAATATATGATTGTTGGTAATATACGTAATGAAACTTATAGACTTTTCGTATCTAAGTTTTGATTATATAGCAGTTGCAAGACAATTTGTGGAAAATGTATGAGGATTCTATACTTATGATTATAAACGATCATTATCATTCCAAATCTTGATTTGCCTGGCATTAAGGTTGTTACCGAATGCAAAAAGGCTGAAATAAGAGCAAGAAAATCATTAGTCTAATTTTTTTTTAAATATCGTAGATTTCATAGAAATATTTATATGCCACAATATTTATATGAAATTACGTTTCATTTTTACGTAGTTTTTGAGGCACAATTTAATCAAATGTAACAAAATACTTTGAACATTGCACACATGCGAAAAGTTCGTGTTGCATATCAATTAATAATGTATTTTTTATAAGACTGCCTATCTTATCTGCAGATCATTATTCATATTAGGCTACAAATTTTTTTGAGAAGCTACGTTGATCTTTTCTTCGTATATTTTGAGCTCAACCAATCATGCCTTTTATCTGAATACTGCAATAGTTGCATACGTTGCTTTATTAAACGAAAAACGAACTTTGCGTTTTCGCGTATTAATTATTTAAGAAATAGTTTAGATATAAGGCTATTGTGAAACATGAGTTTTGTTATGTGAACATATAGTTTTTTGAAAAGAAGGAACAAAGAAAAATATGCATTTTACAACAGGTATTGCCTTTTTGCATGAAAAATTATTTAACACGTCGATAGCTTCTAGATTATCTAGAAATAGTATCATGATAAACAAGAAATCTGAGAATGCGCTCTATATTGTGTTACTTATGATTACACTCTACTGTGATTCTAGATAGGCTAATGAAACTCATGATTAATGTATATCGGCTCATATTCGACCTTAATGTAACTGTGAATTGTAAAAACTATGAATGTGTGATTGTTTCTCATTATATTGTACTTTTTTGCTTCCTCAATAAGGAATTGTACTGTCATTTTAGTGTGATAAATTTGTATGTAGAAGAGCTACTTAAGCGATTTGCAAAATTCTTGATATAATACAAATTTTAGACAGAATTCAACTTAGTTTTCTTTCCTCGCCTTATCTGCGTAGTTGTTACATTCTGCCAGTAATATTAGACGTAATAACAATTTTTTATTCCGTTCAAGTGCTATTAATATTAATTCATTTCGTTTTTGCTTAATTTCGAGTATCGTAAGTCCCTCTGCATATATCTGAGTGTCGGATATAAAGGATTTATAATTCAACGCCGATTTCTATTGGTTTTCTATGGAGAAATGCTCCATGGTAATGATAGGATTTGCTACCCCCTATCGAAAAGTGGCGATCGAATAAAAATCAACGATTTCTGGTCGGATTTGAAAGCGGATCTTCGATTTATTAGAATAACGCACCTCTCTCTGCGCCACGATCGCCACATTAATTTATTCACTTATATGTATGTACAATTTTAATTAGCCTGACCCTGATTCCCCTGATCTCGTGTCCACCCGTTGAAACTCCCGCGTTTTGCAACGCGTCATTATATTTGTTACTGCGCACGCGCGAAAAATTCGGTACGGTTCTCACAAAAGATCCTCGATCCTCGGCGATGTTCTCAAAAACATCAGGCTGCGCTCGTGTGGGCGCGCGCGCGCAAAGCTCCACTGCTCCACGTGTAAATTGGCCTTAACTTACGCGTCACGCGATAAAAAAAATAATAGTGCCCATTCGTCGGCGGACCATATCGTTTGAGGTAAATCTAACGATTTTTCCGGCATCGCTGTGTAATTCGTCGAGGGACGCGCATATATCGCGAGATCTGACATCGGCCGCGATGTCCGCGTTAATAGTATCGCGCGATACACTTTATCGTCATTGATATCGACGCGAGCGTGTCGGGTTCCCGACGAGTGCCTCGTTTCCGCCAATTTTCACCCGTGCCTACGCATAATGAAACGTCCTAACGGAACGTTTCTAATTACAATTTAACGCTGACGAGACGTGGTATCCGTGTTTACCGTGCGCCGTAACGAATCACGATATTAGGTAAAAGTCACGAAAAGTCGAAACGAATTGTCCTTGCTGAGCCGTTTCTCGGGTTGCTCTGGCGGACGCCATGTCCATTCACGTACGGATGATAGTCGCGCCGATCACACGACGATCTGACGCTTTATTGCGAAACGTCGAATGTGTATTACATTTTGCGCGAACCGGATCGCCTTGTTGAAAATGATCTCATCTAAACGTGCTTTAGGCTCCACCTTGGGTGGAGTCGATCTATCGACTCCAGCAAGTGGTAGTTCCCTAATGTTGTTCCATTTCAACGTTGGCGATGATCTCGTTTCTCTACAAAGAGGGTAATAATCTAAAGTACTTAATAATGCGTCTTTTGCAGGCCAGTAAACATGCCGGAATTGACGGAGCTTGACAAGGCGGCGAGCTCGGAGCCTACCAAGGTGGAGCTGGTGGGTATCGGCTCCGCGACCGACTCCGACTCGGACGATACTATTCCGGAATTGGAAGATGCCGGCACTCCCGGTACCGTCGGTTTTCCCGGCACAACGGTCACTGGACTTCCCATTGATATGGTGTCCAAGGCCAAGCAGAGCCGCGGTGAAAAGAAGGCTAGGAAGCTCATGAGCAAGTTAGGATTGAAGCCGGTATATGAACTATTGAATATTTTAATATTCTAATAAATTCATTTTGTCGTGTCCTCGAAATGGGTTGCAATCTCATAATCTTTCATTCAAAACTTTTTACCTTTTATGAAATAGGACATATATGGGATCAAATTTAAGATTTGCTGTTTATAAGGGCCACTTTGATCAGGCTCCAATTAATTTAATCGTTAATTAGTCCACTAGAAATGACCAATTGCATTTGTCAATCTGCTTAATGAACAAATGCGATTGGTCATTTCCAATAAGCTAATCAATGATTAAGTTAATCAGAATTTGATCAAAGTAGCCCTAAGTCTATTGTCATGTATCATCTTTTATTTTATATTCAAGCCAATTTTGTCTGCTTACAGGTTCAAGGAGTCAACAGAGTGACCATTCGTAAATCAAAGAACATTCTGTTTGTTATAAACAAGCCGGACGTTTTGAAGAATCCAGCTTCGGACACGTATATAGTATTTGGCGAAGCAAAGGTAAGAAATGAAACTATGACTGTAATTTAACAATAAATATTGCATATTTATTGAACTTCTATGATGATTTACCAGGTTTCGCTAATTATAACAGAAATCGAATGTTGACAAAACCTTGGCAGACTGACATTTAACAATTATATATATATATATATTTGTTACTACATAAATTTAAATTATTTAATATATATTTTGAATGTTTTAAATGTATTAATAATTTTCTGTATAGATTGAAGATCTCAGTCAGCAAGCTCAGGTAGCAGCGGCTGAGAAGTTCAAGGAGCCACCAGTTATACCAGCTACTGAGGCTGGCGGTAGCACTACGGTAAGATATATATATTTGTAGTTACAGAACAAAATATGTCCATTTGGAACTGAAATATTATTGTGTGATATCATTCACCGTTACTTTTTTTACTTTGTTATGCTAGGTTGTTGCTCCTATACAAGAAGAATCAGAAGAAGAGGTAGACGAGACAGGCGTGGAGGAGAAAGACGTTGATTTGGTCATGTGTCAAGCTAATGTATCGCGAGGGAAAGCAATTAAAGCTCTTAAGAATAATCAAAATGACATCGTCAATGCTATCATGGTGAGTTTCAAAATATATATTCGTACATTCATACTGCACACATTTAAGTATTTTTACATAACTACATGATGATCGTTTCAAGGGTTTCGCTTATATTTTTACTATCAGAATAAAAATTATGTTGAATACATCTTGGCAGGCTGACTCATTTTTCATCAATAAACTATACTCGACAGATGTAGGAGTTGTTGATTAATCTGGTTATATTTTTATTTCAGGAATTGACAATGTGATAGAGCTGCTTAGAAGTAGGATGTGCTACGTGATAGCTGGCGTTCCGAGATCATAATTTCATTATATGTACCAGAAAGCGTCGTTTTTTTTATTTTATTGAATTGAAAGAACAAGCCCTACGATACATTGTGACAGGAGCTGGATAATCTGTAATTGTCTCGAAAAATTGAATCCACATGTATATACAAAATTCGTGTAAAAGAAAAGGTAAATACATTAAGATCACTATATATTTTTGGTTTTTTATTGCGTATTTAAAAAGCGTATTAAATCGATATTGGTATTTTTGAGTTTTCTTATTCGTGAAAAGCTTCGACAACTGCAATTATAAACAGATGATATTTATAAGATGGAAAAAAGAAAAAAAGAATTGGTTGACCATCTATGGTTAAAAAATACGGTGGATAATCATTCGTCGGTATTCAACTGACTCTCTGAAATTCAGTCATAGAACAGCATATCGATAATCGATATATTAAAAGATGATAAGAAATATAAAAATAACTGATGATATAATCAATCTTATTTAATAATTTTAATTGTAGGATTAATTGAATCAATACGATATGCGTATTATTTATACGAAATATTTAAGAAATTTATGAAGATTTTCTCAGTTATATAATTTTGAGCAAATTGGTATACGAAACTGACACGAGATGGCTTTAACAGTATCTTGTCGGTGCTTGAGAATAGAGACCCTATAATAAGAGACTGGTTATAAGACAGTTTTGATTGGTCCGTCAGTTTTGTAAAAAGCAAGAGAACAGAAAGAGAAAGAGATGTAAAAGAGAGAGTACAGACAGGATCTCTACTTAAGAAATTGCCATCGTAATATTTTCCACGTATGGCATATGTAAAGTGATTAAAAAATAAACATATTTAGAAGAAGTATGATAAATATATTTATTAAAATGAGTATATTTTAATTAAAAGTATTGATACCGAATTTTTACCTTAATATTGTAATTTTACATAGATCTCTATACCGTTATTTTAAATTATTCGGACATTTTTCTTTAATTCACTTAAGAAATATTTGTAATACGCTCTAGTATTCTCTTTAAATTTTCGGAACAAGAGATCGTATGTATAATATAGATTTTTTTAAAGGAACGAAACTTTCTTTGTTACTCTTCGTGTTTCCGGTTACTTTACAAATATCTGTTGAAGTTTAGGAATCACAGATATCGAATCAGAATGTATCCTACGGATATATAGGTATATATATATCTCGCTAACAATGAATAAAAAACCGCGGTTGGGGCGATCCCTCGCCGCAACGTGACGCCACGACGCCGCGACGTTCCACGAGAAGTTTTATAAGCCGTTTCGCGCACGTGTCGTCGTCGAACATCCCAGAAGATGAAAGAGCGAGCGCGAGGAGAACGATGTGCGGACGATGAGCAGCGCGATATTGCCACGTAGAGGATGTGCGCTTTCCCATCTACGATTTCGCGCTAATATTTGAGATTTCGGTCTCGTATATGACCCGCTATCCGCGCGCCGGTGACATCTGGCACGGATCTTAAGGCGCATTATTGCCCGCAAGAAACGTTCGCAATATTGTCACGTAATAAAGGAGAGCGCGGCTGCCCGGGAGATCACCTGGGGAATGTATAAGCCCTACGTATACGTACCGCGGAGGGATCGCGTTTGGTATCGTATCGGAAAATCATTGAAATCCTCAAATCGCAAATTCATTGAGACATATTGAATATAACTGAAAGTTTTGCCGATCCGCGAGATTCGCAGCTTGCAAGTTGGTCGCCGACCTCTTTTTGAATTTTGTCCGTTCCCTTTATTCTCGACTTCCATGTATCCCAATATCGATACGCTATTAAATTCGTAGTGTCAAATTATACGAGCTCAATTTGAGTCATTTTTAATCATTCCTATAAGTCGCCACTGCTCCTACTCAACATGTCGTTAATTTAACTAAAATGGAGTTAAAATAATACTCTTTTGTGTTAAAATAATAAAGTTCGACTCATATGGTAGTTAAAAATAACAAAATGTTATTTAACATAAGATATTGGTTTAAATATTATCTTTTATTTAACATTGTAGTAATATTCAACAGTGTAGTATTACGATTAATTACAATTAATTTTTTATACATATATTTCTTTAGGAGTGGACGGGAGGAGAGGGTGAGAGGCAATGGGAAAATTATAGTGTAGATCATACAACTCAACTTATTAATAATTCATTATCTTACGAGACGTTTTTTTCTCAAGTAGGATACCAAGAAATGTCGTTTATTAAATAATGCTGTCGATATCGAGGCATTGACAACAGCTATCGATCATCTTAGCGCATTCGTGCGCAAGCGGCGTAACGGAGACAACGAGAAAGAGAAGAAAACAGGAGACAGGAGAAGAAAGACGAGAAGAGGGCCAACCTGGCCGATATATCCGAGCGACTCTGATTGCTCCCTTAACGATCAGTTGACAGCGAAGACGTATGTCGGTGCCATCAGATAATGCGTGTAACGTCGATGTGCACGCATACGCGCGCGTCCACATACACGGACGAGGGTAGAAATATTCGTAAATCCTTCGCCACCATCGTCGTCGTCGTCGTCGTTTCACAGGACGTCGGGGACATCTTCATGACGTCGCGCACAAACCGACTGTCATGTCGTATCATGCCTCACGAATGTCGGCGACGACGATGGAGCAGACCGACGAGGCGAAGAAAGACATTCGCGATTGATGCCCATCAGTCGCACGCATGATATCGAGGCCAAACTTGCCAATCGATTTGCGTTCTGCGTTTGACCTTAACTCTCTTCAAACTGGATCGTGCGATTAACGATGAATTTCCTCGGGTCTCATTTCTTGTCGAGAGAAGAAAGTTTCGCGATTACGTAATTTTTGGACACCAACTCGCAGGAGAGTGTCACCACTTCTCGGTTTTTCATTTTCGTCTAAAAGGAAATTATGTGATTCGAAATTGCGGAAATTCGAGCACGTCGCGATTTATTTCTTACTTGCGTGCTACTTGTTTGTGAGTTTTTAGACAATTTTTTTTATTTATAGACAGATGTAAATAGATAAATTTTGACATTAAACCAAATCAGAAACTTTTATTTCGTCGGTAAATAATTAACAATGAAGATTTTGTATTCGATCTAACACTGGCCATCTTTATTATAATTATAATTGTTACGACGTTTCGACCAGTGATATTTTTCACAATAAATTCTTTACAGTGATTTTAAAAAGAATACCTATTACCATATCCTTTTTAATCCTTTTTATCAAAAGTTACATCGATTGAGGAAAATCAAAATTAATGGTTAAAATTGTGACGATTATAATTGATCAAAACCAATCGAGCGTTGTGACGATTATTATTAATAAAGATGGCTAGTTAGGTCATCAAATAAAAAAATCTTTATTGTAAATTTTGACTTTGACAAACCGATTTCTCACGAATGGAGGAACGACACATGCGCCCATCGGCGCGGTGCAGGCTTGCGTCTCTCCACGTATGCCTCGAAGAAAATAATAAATCGTTGAATCAAGCGGCTGCGATCGCGCGTCACGAGTAAAATGTATTAACACACCCACCCGGCGAGCATCTAATATAGCAATTGTTCTTCTTCATTCGAATTGCGTACGAGGTAATTGAAGGGCGCGCCAAATAAAATACGCGCCCTAAGGAGGTACGATACAGCCGTCAGATCTCGCGCTTGAAAGTCAGAACCGGAGGGGAAAAAGGGGTGCGGAACAAAGAGAAGAGGACGCAAGAAGCGAACGGGAAGATCGTGTGAGAAGGAGCGAAAGCCAGAGAGAAGAAGGTAACCGGAGGGAAAGGGGAGCAAATGCGGGAGAGAGAAAGAGGAAGACATGAAGAGAGACGGGGCGAAAGGGTTGAAAGGAGAAGTGGAGACAGAAGCGAGAGTGCGGAGATGGAGAGAGGAAAAGGGAGGTGGGAAGGAGAGAAGAAGGTAAGGATGAGAAGAGACCTATCGGACCATGTGGCAGGCGCAAACGGTGTGAGTAATGGCGTCGACCAATCGCTCCCAGCTCTAAAACACGAACTCGCCGGCCGCCGGCCGCCTGTCCCCCTCCCTACCCTCGCGCGAACGCGTATAGTAATAACGAGCCGTCTATCATCGTCGGAATCATTATCATCGCCGGATCCGCGGTCCTCGTTCTTCTCCTGCCGCCCGGCCAGCTTCTCGTCTTTCGTCTCTACGCCACATCAGGGGTGGATCTACACGGAGATTTTAATGAGACTTAAGCTTCAGCTCTCAAGCCGTCAAGGAATAATCTTGTTTTCGCGAAATGTATTTGTCAATTTTTTTGAAGAGTTCTATAGATAATACTCCGAGAATGACTCAAGATTAAAATCTGGAGCTGTGATTTCGTTGAGATTGTTGAGAATGATGTAAAAATTCTGAACGCGTGCCGGTCCCTATATAATTTGTGTAGTTACTAAAATTAATTCACTAAAATGCACATAAAATTCAAAACGCGGACATGGTGGACGTAATTAAACAATTATTATAACGGATTAAAAATACAATATTGATATCTTATCTACTTTATGTATTACATTATCATATAAAGTAAGAAAAAGAGAGATTTCTTTGGTTGTTTCTTTGTTTAGTCATGAATCTTGTTAAGATTCTTCAAAAATTAAAACTTTTTACTGCTTCATGCAGTAAAAAATTATTGTCCGTCCCTACACATATCACCTTCCCTACCTTCGACTTTTCAGCGAGCGCAGGGAAGGGAAGGGGGTGCGCAAAGAGCGAGGAGGTAGGGAGGAGGTTTAATGACAAAATTATACCGAAAGTGCAGCCTCGCCGATGTCCGTGAAGAAGATATAATGCCTTCCTTCTTATCTCGGGCGCGTGTTACGGTGATGAAGACGATCGGTCGGTGAATTCGCGCGCGGCGACCGCGTCGCGAAAAATGTTGCGTTAATCGTAAATTGCATCGCACGGTTTCGCGCGTGCGAGAAAAATTGCCCTGCGCGCGTGTTGGCGTGATAACCGGCGATTACGATTCGAAATAGTGATAAACGTGCGCGCGGCACGTAATGAGCAATTCCGGGTCGTTAAAATTTTGTTATCTGAATTCCGGTTCTACTCCGAGCTTGTACACTTCTTTCGCTTTTGACTTCCACGAGCGCGCACGCGCGCGCGCGCGTTTCTTCCTTGAACTACTAAATTCGTTCATTCGGAATGATACTTTTACAGATGTCATATATATAAACGCGAGTTTTAACATTTAGGTATATGTCGCGTGTAACCCATAAATGAAGCTGGATACAGATAATTTCTCTGCGAACAGGTTCCTTCGCTCTTCAAACGCGGGCGAAACATTTACAATGTGAAAAAATTCACTTAATCTCGTTATTGCCGAGTGATAAATCTTGCCTCACGCGTGGAATTAGCGCAGTCGTATATCAATAATGTATCCCAAGATGACCGAGTATATGCGCAACGATCGATTGACAGTGCAATAATAATCGATGCGCCGTGCTAGTCGGTCTCATCATTTAGCACCTTGTTATTAGGGAAATCGATTCAATTTCTCACGCTTAACAGTGCGCTGTTATCTCCGTATATTATGGTAATGAAGACGGTGGCTCGTGGAAGATCGGAAGGGATCGATCCAAGATCTCTTGCTCATTACAAAAACGAAAAAAAAAAAATTGCGCTATAAATTGTATACACGATTAAAACCACTTGCTCGCGCTTTCGTCTGCGCAGGATACAATCGCGAAGGATCGAAAGAGGCAGCTGATATATTACTGCGGTATGTACAGGGCGATGCAAACCGAAGGTAACCGAACTATTCCTTCTTTCATCTCAAATGCGTTCTATATATCTTACGAGAAGTTTTGTTTTACAACTTGGATCGACGTATTTAGTGTCTGAAATTAGAACGTCGCGAAAGAAACGTGCACTGTTAAATTTGTAATGTCAAATTATACTCAATTTGAATTATTTTTAACCATTCCTATAGGTCGCCACTGCTCGTACCCAATACATCGTTAATTTAACTATAACAATGGAGTTAAAATAATACTCTTTTGTGTTAAAATAAATTTCGGCCTGTATGGCAGTTAAAAATAACAAAATGTTATTTAACTCATGGTATTGGTTTAAATTTCATCCTTTAATATTTAACAGTATGATCATTCGCGACATCTTCGTAAAAAGATCCGTACTCGAGCGGGGATTATTTGAGACGTCCTGTACGCGAGAGCAAGCTACAAAAATATAGAGTAACTGCTGCGCAGTCGATTATCCCGCGTCGCGATTGCTCGTCGTGAGACCGATTACGTGACTTTCGAGATTGAAGAGAGACAAAATTAAATTGATAGGCCTGCGGTCTCGCAGTGTTTTTGCGAAACAATATTTTTTTTTCTATGCCTGATCGTAGTATCGTAGATCGATTCACGGGGAGAACCGAGACGATGGCAGTGTACGTCGTCAGTAAAAACCTCGTTAACCGTATACGGTTACACGCGTCGAAATTTGCGTACGCGTGTAAAGCCGGGGAGACGACGATGAGCGATCGCGATTACATTATGAGCAAGTCAAGGATAATAATATCATTGTCCGCGTCGTCGCCGGTCCTCGTCCTTTTTTCTTCCGTTTCGCAACATCGAAGATGAATTATTATCCGTCGGAAACGACAGTGCAGGCAGATTTGACGAGATAGGACGGCAGGGTTTAAACGTCGGACGAGAAAATTACATCGCGAGAGAGCGAGTACGACTCCTCGGCGAGCGATGCGATGCCATGCGTTTGTGACGACAGAATTCCGTTTTATCGCCGAATGGATCGGAGTGATGACGATCATTATAATCCCGGGGGATCCCCGTTAGCGCGTTCGCGATATCAATTTAATGGCGTAAGTAATTGGAGCGGTAAATAGCGCGTTGGCTCACCGTAATTTCGGTTAGCTGTAATTTCTTCTTAAAAACAAAAAAGGAGCTGCATTTTGCGGGATTGTTCCGGGGGTGGCTCTTCTCCGGGGGGAGGGGGGGGGGAGGAAGTTTCGTGCGCACATCAAATCGCACATCAAATCGCGATATTGTGGAGAAAATTGCGCGAGAGAAACAAAGAAGGAAATAACGCGCCGTGTGCGCGGGAATGATTCGCCCGTAGGGACCGTCATCGGCCATGTTTGAACAGCCGCGCGCCGCGGCACCTCATTATTCTGCTCCTTGCTCGGCTGCCGTTCTACAAAGAACTACGAACAATAACGCGATACGATCTTGACGCAGGCAATAAACTATACCATTCCATTATTACATTTTTATGCGCTTCAGCGCTCCGGCGGGGGTGCGCTTGCCAATTGTGCAACGCGCGCGCGAGATGCACACGCAATTGCGTAACGGCTCGTTGTTATGCATTATTCCACTGACAGCGAGTAAGCGCGTGTAACGAAAGGAATCTCTCGTTTATTTGCAACTGCGAATTGTAAATAATTTTGTTCTACAACCGCTTAAAGATACATGTACACGCGAACCGTTCGAAGATCTCGTTAAAGACTTCGAGTGTCAACATTCTATTTTCGAATACCGAGCTCATTTCTCCGAGGAGAAATTTATTCGAATTATAGCGCATTACGAATGTCATCAGATCGAGATACTTAATGTAAATTATCCAGATCTTTGTTAAATAACGTAATAAAACTTCATTTTCATCCTAACTGTGATTTGTCACTTCGGACAGAAGCTCGTTTATCGTTCACCGGAAGGTAGACAACGGTCTATCTTGGGGAAGGCGCTATCGCGAATTGTGTTCGAGGATCCTCTCAGACTCGTCTCTCGCCTTTTTCTTCGCCGTCTTAATTCCCGCCGGTCCCTCGAGAGTGTATAACCGCAACGCTCGCGGGATATTGGTTTCCGTTCTGCGCTCGCTCGAGATTTCCCGCCGCGGATAAACACCGGCTCCCTCGACAGAGCGATTGCCCTCGGTGGTCCTCGGCCGGTCGGTCGGTCGGTCGGCCGTAAAACTGAGGATGGGCGTGGAATTAGCGAACTGCCGCAAATAGTGGTGCACCATTGTCGGTGCCTGTTGGAAGCCTGACGTGATGCGTTCTATTTCTCCTGGAAATGATCTCGAAAATGCCTCTTTCCACGAGCCAGTTTCGTCCGCAATATGGCGGATCCTGCAGAAGGAACATGCTCCTCCGTATTTGCGAGACATTTTCTCTTCTCGGATATGCTCGATAGCAAATTTTTCTAATTAAACGACTTTTCGTAACAAAACTCTATGTGCAGTCTATGCATTTTAGATAATTACATATTGCATGTTTTTGATTGTTCTATAATTAGTATTTGAGAACAATATATGTACATAGATTTAATCAACATTTTCTGAAAAAGTAAGGAGAAACAAAGAAAATATTAAGAAAACAAAAGAAGCACATTAAAATTACTGTGAGTTTTATTTTCCCGATATTGGCGTAAAATTCATTTCAGGCGCACGTTTCCGAGTTAAAAGGTTAAGTCATAGTAAATGGAGAAAAGAAGAGATTAGTAACGTTTGCAACGTCATCTCGTGAACTTGAAAAAAATTTTTTAATGTTACGTCTCTGCTGAGACATTACATTGTGCAATGTATCTATATTGACATTTCTCATACCTTATATTAACGGCACTATTATCTTGTATACAATAACATTTATACACCTATTATAACCGGCATTGTATAACAAAAATTCTTACAGTTACTTTAATATATCGTGATTTCCGTTGGAAGGTTCTTTTATCTTTTGAACGGCATGCGACAGAAAGTGTATCCAATGCGGACTACAATATTTAAGTTCCTCCAGTTTCCCGCGGAAATTGAAGATAATTATCTTGCTGACCTTTCAAAATATTTTACCTGTAGGGAAGGCGGCGCCTTTTGAGTTTAAAAGAATCTGTCTCTTCGTCTGTCGTGCGTCACAAAAAAATGTCGAAAGATACTAATTTTCTTTTGAAATTGCGTTCAGTGAACTAATGGTTGAAGTTTTTTCTCTTTTCTCGAGAATCGTAAGCCATCTTTTAAAATCATACATAAAATTGAGCGTTCATAGAACGTCAGATTAACAAAAATTGTTCTACGATCTCGAATTGATTATTATACGCACGTTTACTGGCTTTGTTGTATTTGTAGAAATAGTTTTTCAACATCTCATTTTAGATTAATGTAATATACAATCAATTTTTGTACATTACGTTCAAAATACGCTTCAGAATATGCTTCTTAATCAACTTCCTCTAATTCGTTCAGCTGAGAGATTTTACATCGAATTTATTATATTTCACCAAAAACATCTATCGCTTATTAATTCTCAAGGTAAGTTGTCAGCGATATTTACAGGCAACTATTAATCGACGAAAAACAAAAAAAACCGACAGCTTATGTACCTTTTTCTTGTTCTAAGAATTGGAAAAAGATCTCTTCTTCTTAGTCTGCCCTCTTTTATACCCAAAAGGGGTAAGAAGATTTTTTACATTCTACATTTAATCTTTTGCATTTAGTTTTTTACATTTAATAAACTTTTAAGTTCAGCTGGCAAGTGATTAACCCACATATCCTAAGTTCAAACAGGGGGTAGTACACATGGTGTATCATTGTTGCCAGTTGCTACGTGTGGGTCAACGATGAGTTTAGTTTCATCGCACGAGAATCCCTATGTTAAAATTCTCGTGCAGGGGTGCACACAGTTCGAAATATTAAAATTCCTGTGATCAGGTGGACTCAAACCCGATTTTTCGCGGTTACGCGTCTAGCGTTTTACCACTAGACCACACTGCCACCCTAGAAGAAGATAAATTATAAACTGAAGTTGAAGTTAATCTGTATTGGTATAGAAATAGACATTAGAGGGACATCAATTTAGATCGGTTACGGAAAGGACGACACTTATGTATGTACGCGATAAATCCTAGATTAACATATCCACGACGCGTTATCGATACCGAGTTTGCGCTACGGCGCTATTAGGGTCTCCTCGCACGTGCGGCAATTACAGTCTACGTTGTCGCTCCGAGGCGATTCGTGACCGTAATAATAGCGATAAGCCCCGAAGGAAAATTCGGCACTTTCGTCCGGCTGTTTATGGCGGGATTGTCTCCGGCGGCGCGGCGAACAACTCTATTGAGTCGTCGTGTACGACACGACGGACTCGTGTATACGAATGAAGAATTGATGATGCGAACGGTAATAGGTCAAGCTCGGTGGATGACCGATCGTCCGACGATGATATATCAAGGGTTGACGGATTTTCGACATTAATAACCTGTCAAATTGCGAGTATCTCAAGATACACGATAATGTCTGGAAAATTATTTGGTTAATTATTTAATCAAGCATTTAATTGCGCGATTGGCATCATTTGTGACACATTACGCGCGTAAACCGTCGTCTGTGTGGTTCGCTAGATGACTGCATCATAAAAATTTCAAATCCAATTTGTCCAATTAATTAATTACATTTTTTTGCGACTACACGACACGCGTACAAATCGAAAAAAAGTCTCCCAACGTCAACGTTCCAATCCGCGTTCGTGCGAAGGATTAAATTAGCCTTCGGATTTCCTTGACTCATAATGGCAATGAGAAAGAAGTCCGTTCGGAGGGAACGTTATATTCTACCTCGGCCATGTTATTCTACCTCAGTCGGGTATCGAATTCGGGCAGGTAGCGCTGGGCTTTGTAAATTACACACGTACAAGAGCGCATCATCCCGTGGGGCCCGCGCCGCCGTTGTCAACCGGCATACACGGCAACAAATTTATATGTCGCCGCCCCGCAGTTTTCCCACATACGCGGACAAACGGGGAGTGGTAAGAGATACGGGCCGGGGAGCAAAAGAGAGCCGAAAGACATCGTGCCTCGAGTAATTACATGCCCCGGGAGAGCCCGGCAATGGGATCCGACAAACACGCGCGCGGTTAGGAGTAGGTGGTTAAGGTTTAGCCGTGTACGAGAGAGAGAAGGGGATAGAGAGCCTTTCCTCCTCAGAGGGACCCTGTTCGGTCGGGCCCCAGGGAGGAGAGGGAGGCGGTGGATTTAACTCTATATACGCTGCCGCGCCGGAGTGACGAGGGAAGGGTGAGGAGAGAAGGAGAGGCTCTCTCGCGGCGAAAGCACTATATTACATCATTGGCGGCCATTTTGGACCACCCAAGTCGCTGTCAGAGCATAAAAAATATGAAGTTCTTTTAGGGCCGCCTTTTTTCCGTGCCGCCAGCGGCGCGGCGCGGCTCCGCCGGATCGTAACGGAGAAAGGCGGTGCGAAGGAGAGAGCCGTAGAGGACGGCCGTGTACGCGAGCGAGACGGCGTGAAGGGGACAGAAGGAATGAAAGAAGGAGAGGGAGAGCGGCAGGGGCCGGGATAAAGAGGGCCCGAAAGAGGGTGAGGAAAGAAGGGAGAGAAGAGGACGAGTTCGAGCTGGGGCGAAGATTCGTGGAGGATCGAGAGGAGAGAAGATAGGGAGGACCTCCGTTCGTGTATTAGAGGATCCGAGTAGGGGTCCAAATAGGATAGAGCCCGATAGATTTAGAAAACAAGGCGCGGCCAGAGCGAGGCGAGCGTAAAGGAGGAGGGTAAAAAACGGATAGAGAGAAAATAGAGATTTGAAGAGGCTGCGGGCGTAAGAAGGAGGGAGGGGAGACAAAAAGAGAGAGGGAGGGGGGAGATCCTGATGAAGGTGCATGCTCGAAAAGAGTGAAGAAAGAAGAAAGGTAAAATAGGTTTCGACCGGTCTACAATACTATACATAAAGTAAGGTGACGATAGACGGGGATTACGGCGTAAACACGAATAAAGGAAGGCTATTCAAAAGGGCATAATTTTTAGCATTAAAATGTAATAAAAAGATATATCGATGCGACGAGAGTTCAAGACGTCGCGTACAAAGCGCATAGCACGCGAGACAGCACGGCGGGGGCGCCGGGGGCATCGTGCATCGATTACGTAACGATTGAATCTGATAGATATGGAGATACCGTGATAGTGATATAACATAGGGCGCATAAGTGCGATCCCCGTACGGGCACGGAATGTCCGTACTGCGAAACGCGGAAGTACGGGAGACAGAGACAGATAGTCGGAAAAAGAGAATCGCTTAGGGTTACGAAGGGCAAGCATGGCTAGCGGATAGATAAACGGAGGGAGGGCAGAAGGGAATGCATGAGAGATAAACGGACGGGGAGAGATACGGGGTACCGCGCGCAGTGAAGGACGAGCGGAGGCATTCGGGGAGATAAGGTGGAGTCTCGACCGAGCTGGATGAAATAACAGAATTAAATGGATAGAGAGTCTTAATAGTCTTAATCTCCGACGCGATGGCTTTCGAGTAGCTCGATTCGAGTAAGAAAATGGATGGGATGTGGGAGAATTACGTATCTTTATACATAGCAGGGGGATTGTATCCTTTAGAGAAGCAGCAGAACGATTTTAACAGAAATCAATGAGCTACCACACGATCTAGAAGAGTAATTAATACAAAATAATAAGTTGGTAATAATAGCGTATAATATAGAAATATAAAAAAATGTCACATATTCTATTGTAATATTTCTGTTAATCAATTGTTTATCTCAATTTTGTTATTTATATTTTTAATTAATGTTTTGATAATATTCAAAATGTTATGAAAAAATATTTGGTATTTATTTAATTATAAAAAACATTCCACAAGTTATACACAAAAAAAAAATATAACGACTACGTATATTTTTGTACATTTCGCAGCAGGGATCAATAAATTCAGAAAAATTCCGTTTGATATTAAAGTTCCGTTTCCGATGATTTGTTTCTATTGGAAGAAAATGATAAATCTTATTGGATAACGATAGGTAGATAATATGGTAGCCAGCGAGGAAATCTGAAGAATGTTGGGAGAGCTGAAGTGATATATGTAAAGAATAAAGGATCAAATAAATTAAGAGAGAGACGCCTGGCGTAATTTGAGAGGGAGAGCGTCTCTCTTGAGCGTGTTAAGGCGCTTTGAGAAAGGGCTCGAACGCAGGGAACCAGCGAGGCAAAGAAACGGGAAGATAGGCAAAGGCAGAGACGGATAGGCGGTAGGTAAGGGAAGCACTTAGGCTGTGAAGGGCACAGGCCGTGCGAGAAACGAGAAAAGAAAGATGTAGTAGTTGGCTCGGGTTATATCGCTTCGTCCGCCATATTGCCGGCTTAGCTTGGACCTTTTTTTAGCCATCCATAGCGCAATGCGTTTTGCGTATTGCGTATTATAGTTTGCTTAAGATGCGAGAGACCATTTTTCCTTCTCCTTTTGTACTTATGTTAAATTAAGTAGAACGTCAAACCACGAGCTCTGATATTGTTAATGCAATATTTTATGTATCATAAAAAATCGATACTTCTGTAACCAACGATAACTTCTTTCTTATTATATTTTTTCTTATTTTTTCTTTGTTTTTGTAAATTTAATATTAAAAGTGTTAAATTTTCTTTTTGCTTAATATACTCGGACGCTTGTCAATGAAGAGGCAACCTTCGCGCATCGTTGGCTCTTCTAGATGCAAACGCGCGGACGTCTGCTTGATGTCGATTGCCACGCACGATCGCCCGCGTCTCGAAATTATAGGTGGGTAAACGGCTCGGTTCTTACCGGCATGTAATCCGTCCTGTTTGTTATGACGACGCCGTTTTGTTTCTGCCGTTCGTTTTCTGAACCGCGCGGTCGGTCGTGAGACGAGAAGGCAAGGAGGGAGGAGAGTGGCTTGTTCGAGAGGAGAATGTCTTGTCTTCTCGCAGGGGAGAGCTCGCGGAGGGTGATTCATCTCGGAATGATTGAACGAGACGGGCTCGCTCGTTCGCGTGAAAGGTGCGCGCAATTTGGCGCCAACTGTCCGCTCCACGCGCGTACCTAATTAGGGCTCTATAATTTTATTCGACCGTTATAATCTCGAGATTGTAGATTGCTGCATGCCGCACCGATGACGTTAACGCTGATAAACATATCGCTCCTTATCGATTATTTGTGATATTATTTATTACGTGGTTATTATGCGGAGAGATTGTACGAGATAAATCAAACGTGTCTCAGATCGTTTAAAACTATTATTTTAATTTCTCTTTGTTGCGTTATTTTCCTTTATTCTGTAACTATAAAGCTTCCTTTATAATCATTTATCGATCTTGTCTTAGTACGGCTTAGATCTTTAATTATTTTTAATCGCTATTCTCCTAAAAATTGGCTTGTTATCCAGGAATCTTTTATCATCGGAGAAGAAACAAATACGCGATGCGATTAATAATACCATTATCATCATCGCATATCCATCGCGCGCCTTTGCACGAGAGGGAAGTACGTGCCCCGCGGAAAATTAGATCGGCGAAACGAGGAGCGATCACTTGAGGTCGGCTACATCCGTACAGAAAAAGGGAGAGGGAACGCGATTAAACGATATATATATTTCTTAAAATACGAGAGCTCGCAGATACAGGCGTAATTAATCATCCGCCGACTATTAAACTCTCTGTTAAGTCGATACACTCGCGAGCAAGGAAGAGAGAAAGAAAGAGAGAGAGAGAGAGAGAGACAGATCGGAAGAGAGGGAGGGAAGACTCGCGAGAGCCGGATGTTCCCGCTGCTTTATTATTAAAATCGGACGGGCGGAGGTGACGCACCCTGCGCGCCAATTTATTCCGTCAAGGTAAGCGGCCTTGCCTGGTGGTAGACGATGTATGCGCGCGAAGATGAAGGTGGTGGTACGATCAAGTCATTCCATTATCTGAATTGAGTGTTGCGCGTGGGTACCTGCAATCAGTTTTCCTTTTTGGTCCCCGGTCTCGCCTCGCCTCGCCTCGCTTCGCCTCACCTCGAATCTCCTCTCCTCCCCTCGCTTCTCGTCCACGCCCTCGAGATCTCACCGAAATGAGTATACGCGAGAGGGCTTTCTCGCGCTTGCGGCGGACGATCTTATGAGAGACTTTACTTCTCTCTACTTCACGCAACATCAACCGTCTCCGCGGATACATTTTTACGCATTTCGGCGCGCCGCGCGTTTCTTCCCTTCAGCCAAGACACTCGTCTCTTCCGAATGTCTCTCGAATTGTTCCTCGCGAGAATCTTGACTTAATCTTCTTCTCTTCTTCACAACGTTATCATAATTTCGCTGCGCAAACATTTTTGCAATCTCAGGTAACATTTGAGATTATCTGTATGCATTGTAACTTCCTATCTCCGCTCACCTCTATGTATCTACATAAAAGTAATTAATATAAAATAATGATATAAATATAGGTTGAAATAATTATAATATAGATAACATTATATATTTTTATAGCAATGCAATGTATCCATTTGAAGTTGTAGGATAGAATAAATCGAAATTGCTGATATCGTTACTTCTCTCAACAAACTCACCGAACTAAAATTCTGCACAGAGAACGTTAGAACATTGTTTTACATGTTATAAGTTTGGAAAGTCAACCGTTAGATATTCTTGATAAGCGAAATACCTACGTCCCGCGGGGCTGTACGCGATACTTTATTTTTCGGCGCGCTCGATATCGAGCGATCTCCTTCTGCAGCTTTTCGCGGACGAGCGGTATCGTTACTCCAATTTGCGCTATCCGCGCTACTTCATCTCGCCGTGGCCCGAGGGAGTAATAACGCCGACCGAATTACAGGATCATTAGATCCAATTTGGGATTAAAATATTGCCTGCTAATAAGAATCGCGGCAAACGCTCGCATGATCGCATAATTGCATTATTATCCCTATCCTTTTTAACGGAGAAATTACCGTCCCCGTCGTTTTCTTACGGCGAGGCGAAATCTTACCGCCTCGACATACGTCTGCATTCGTTGGCCCCCTTAACGCGAGGAATTATGCATCCCGGCGCAACATTTTAAAGAACGGCAATTACCCGCCGCCCGAAACAACGTTCTTTTTTTTCTTCCCCTACGGCGACTATGCGCCGAGCTCGGCGTATTCTCTCCCTTTCCCTGATTTTAGAATCCACTAAATCACGTGCAATCCGCTCTCGATCTCTCGATTGGAGATGTTGACGCTTTAATTACGCAAAACTGACTCCCAACCTCGTAAAATACTAGCACTGTCATCGCGAGAAAGTTATCGCAGAGGGTACGGCTGCGTGGCGAATTTATACGTTAACGCGTACGTACATATCTTTCGTTTTGATGATGTATTTACTGACCAATTGCCATAATATCCCACTAAATGTCACGTGGCGTTTTTACAACCGGCGGTTTGTCACTTCGTGCATAACTCGGTATGTGTGTATATATACGTGAGATATCGGTAAACTTTAGTGGCAACAGCTGTAGTAGGAAGAAACTCAAAAGATGCATGGGGGAAAGTGAAAGAATACAGTAAGCAACCACTATTTGGATAAGAATTAACGTGAACATCAAGAATGTTCATTATTTAACGTTTTGCTAGCAGTGCGAATACGAACAATTTAACTTACGTATAATTGTCAATTATAATTACTTAAGTTTACTTGTAATATTTAGCAGAATTAAATACATTTTTTGTGAAAAGAAGACGCGCGATTTTAAATAAAAATAATATATCTAACTAGAAAAAATTTTTAATCATGTATATACATATATATTTATAAAATATGTTTGTATATTATATTTACGAAATACAAATGCGTACGTAGGTATGCATATTCCACGAATAAACTTTTCAATCGATTTCAGACTTTTAATAGTAATTGACATCTTGGCAAATTTGCAGCAAAAGTAGTTATAAATATGCTCTTAATATAAATTAAATAAATTCGTTCTACCAAAATTATCTACTATGTTTCTTAATATCGTCTAATTAATAATTGGTAATTAACTGCGCAATATAATTGATATCGCTGCAGTGGAAAGCACAGAATATTTAACTTATTATGTTTAACGTGTTTATCAGATATACGGAGAATAACAATATTTCTATATAGTAAATTATATAATACTTACGATAAAATTTCATTAACTCGCTTTAATATTGTATTTGATCAATACGTCTCTATTTCCGAGGACACGCAGTACTGTTTAATCTCCCGTGTGTTTTTGGCGTAAAAAATAATTAAGAGTTTTGTGGAAAGTTAAACAAAAATATGAGAGACGTGTGTGTGTATAGTTTATTACATTAATTTGTAAGTTATGAGTTTAATTAATTTGTAAGTATATACACTGAGAAAAAAATGTTGTAAATTTGACTAAACTCGTTTAGTTGTAGTGATTTGTTTAATGCAAATATTAATATATTTAAATCAAATATACGTGAGTAATATCAAGAAATTCTGAATCTATTTAAATATAATATTTTTTGAATTAACAAATGTTAGTTTGACAGCCCGTGACCACTGCATTTAGTTGAATCAAATAATATTTCTTTGAATCTACGATTTTTTTTTCTCAGTGTAGTAGCCTATCTTAATTGGATCTGCTGACGAGTAGATATAATTCAGATTTTTTCTCATTCTGAATTCATGGTTTCACCTATATATTCATCATTATATTTTGCATTATGCGCTTGCCTGAATTATCTAAGCTGTGCCTCAATTGACGAAATACAAATAATATTTTATTTTTTTACGACATAGGGAGGTTCTAATTGTATACACAAGAGCAGCTTACGTAGACTTATTTTAATTTACGTTTCACCGTATTGTAATTAGCGATAATTATCAACATAAGACGAGAGAGAGAGAGAGAGAGAGAGAGAGAGAGAGAGAGAAAGAGAGAGAGAGAATTCTTGTTCGCGCTACGTTTCGATAGGCATGCGTGGCATACGCATAGCAATTTTCCGCTCGTGGACGCTAATTATCTTGCAAGTCGTTGAAGGACAAAACCAACAGGATCTGCATATTTCTCAGCGAGCTTTCTTGGCTATATGTAAATCTTAATGATTTGTTAATCGCACTAATATATAATTCGCGTTATGTCGCACAATTACTTGAATTTTTTACATGACAACTTGAAAAATCCACGGGAGAAATATATAAGACCGGGGTGATTATCTTCAAACAACCGCGTTTCTCTCTCCCAGCCTCATTAGTGCAGCGAATCAATTGCGTACGCTTGATATATTTATTACTTTAATTAATTGTGCAGATTAATTTGTTACCACAAATCAATGTTTTCTTTTCTCGATCCGTTGAACTTCCGAAATGCGTGTTTGCTCGAGGGGGGTTGCGGAATGCGCGCAGTACGGACGGCAAAATGCATCGCGCGACGCAATGCCACGCGGCGCGGCGGCGGCGTCGGCATGCGGCATTCGACGTGCGCTTTTTTCCGCGAGCGAGGCTGGGCTCGCGAGATTCCGGTTCGCGCGCGCGTATGCCGTACATGCACGCGAAAACCGCTTTTAATCGATCCCCGTGCCCGAGTCCCCCCCGTCCTCCCGTAATTTGCGGTAATTACGGGCGCACGGGGACCGAGAATTCGCGCCTCTCTCGCGTCGCTCCGCGTCGCGAGTTACTCCGCGATTGGATAAGCACGGTTAGCCGAATATGGCGGTGGTTAACGCCGTTTCCCCGCGCGTCTTTCGTCGCTCGTCATAAAACCTACCCTGCCCCCTCTCCCTTCCCCCCCCGCCCCCTCTCGGTCGGCATTGCGCGCGGCCGTCTCTGGGGCCATGCCCGGCTCCAGGAATGCGTGCTCCAGGTCGAGACGGGTACATAAAGTGCCCCGGTAATGCCTCCCTTTAGCGAAGCGGAGTGCGTTAACGCGCGGCCGCGCCGTCGAGATCGGCCGGAGATAATTTGTCGTGCGTGCTCTCGCGAGGGGTCGCGTCGATTTAATCTCCTCCGGCTTCGCGATCGGAATCATATCTGTTCTTTCTCACGTATATGTTAACTGGTATTGAGAGAAAGAAACGATTGAAGGATATATACCTTCGATCTTCCAGGTACGTTTAAGAAGAGAAACCAATTATTTCTAACGGCTCGGCTGGCGGGATTTGAACAAGAACTGAAATATATATACGCGCGCGCTGCATGTTTTTCAAAATTTTAATCGCGTTTTATTTTCGTTTGTATCCACGAAATTCGAGATCTTTATTCCTGCGGCGTGCACGCGTAATAATTAATTAATATCGAAACGATCGATGAAATAAATTTTATCTCTCTCAATAAATTCGAATGACGAGAACAGGACGGGCTGGAAGATGCGAGCGCTCGCGCCGCATGTGCGCCGTGGTCGCCATTTTGTCGCTGTAGTTAGGCCGCAATTACTGCGCGTGTAATTGTTTTTTTGCCTCGGTATTTATACCATCTTGCGGCGGGGCTCTCCATTGGCGCGCGGTGATATCAACCGGGCGATTAACGTCGGCATCGCGACCGGTCGATTCTAAATTTGCACCGGCGCGGCGCGACAGCCGACGCGGTGACGGCGACGTGTTCTTGCCAAAGGCTGCGAATTTCTTAAGGGCGCGCTTAGGTCAGCCAGTTAAGGCTGAGGGCTCAGCTCGGAGAGGTCAATAGATATTTAAACCTTACCTCACGTAAACTTTTTTTTTTAATAATCAATTTGATTGAAATTGGCTATTTTTTTTAAATAGTTTGAAATAATGGTTCTAATAGCTTTATGTGGTACTGAAATTACGTACCACTGGAAACTCCAATAAACGAGGATGAATTTATTAATTAAAGAAGAGACGCGTTATAGCAAAAGATGGAAGAATTAAATAATAAAGTTGTGATTTGTCGAGCTAGTCACGCTATATTTGTTATTCATAATTATATCGCAAAGTTGCCTGATGTTCTTAAGAATAAAATGTATACACATCGATTCAGTTATAGCGACTCGCCGGAAATGGGGCTCGAGAAATCAAAGAAATTCACGCGGCGCGGCGGCATCGGGAGCGGTATCGGGGACGAAAGTTTAAATGTTAAAGCCCATCGGTTCCCCGACGTTGGAAACTCGAGACCGGGGCACCGGTGATCTAATCTGCCGGGATTTATCCTCACCAGCCCCCTTTCGGCGCCATAATATCTGCGGCGCAGCTGCTGCCGTTTCGGCGATCCTTTCTGGTAGGCGGCGACTTATCTCTACTTTACGACTGACTACGTTCGACGCTTAACGTCGAGAGTCCACCCGGTGGTACACCCGAGATAAAATGGTGGCCCCGCCGTCCGTGGTGGCCATTTTGGGTCTAATTAATTGGCCGGGACGTTGCATCGGCTACACGCCCGGCCACCTAATGTCCCCGAGACGGCTCCGCTCTTTAATATATTCGGATACCTGCCTACGCCAAGCCGAGCCGCGCCGGTCCCGATATTCGCGTTCAAGGTATCGCACCGATGAGGTTGTAATGCCCGTCATTGACCGTCATGGATACGTTTGACGTTGACCATCTCGTTGTCAGTAGGTCTCGCGTGTTATATCTCGCACCGTTGAAAGCGATCATTTACACGTCAGTGAGATTTTTCACTTTCCAAAAGTATCGGTCGTGGATCAAGCTGTATAATTTTATTATCATAAATGAGTTAGTATTATAATTACTTGATAGCGATTATTAATTTACTATTTTTTTTCTATAATGAGTTATATTAATATTAATTACTTGATAGCGAATATTATTTTATCATTAACTTACTATTTCTTTCTATAATACACTGAAAAAAATTTTTTCTGCATTTTAATAAATATCAGTTTGCATACAACTGTGACTCCTATTTACCAAAATGGAGAAAATTTTCCTTTTTATCAGTATACGTATATTTACTGAGAGAAAATATACTAATAAAAAGAAAAATTTTCTTTATTTTAGTAAATGGAGTCATAGTATGCAAACTGATATTACTAAAATGTAGAAAATTTTTCTCAGTGTGGGAGTTATGTTAATTTAGCATGCTAATTCAAAGGTGATGAGAGTGCGAATTATGTCGTAATCGTAGCGAATGTCTTAACATGTCAATCAGTAATCGTATGAAAGTAACTTGATACTATTCAGCGAGAGAGTTTGGCTCGGGTTACGCACACGGACGTGGAACCGAATGGAACAAAAGGGTTACTTCTCTCACGGGATGGTAATAATCTCCGCATCTCCGCTCGTTTAACGAATGCGCGAGCGCGTTAGAGCAACGTCGATGCAACCCGATTCGATTCTTCCTCTCGTTAAAGTCGCGCCTTGAGCGCGATTGTTAAGGAGGCAGATTGTAATCTGGACGGTCCCCGGTGTTCTCCAGCGTTATGATTGCCGACGATAGTGGACGGAAATTTTTTAGCTCTCCTTACATCGAGAAGCGTTTTATGGGATCAGTGTTTCATACCATTTATCGTTGATACATACATTTACCTATTATATTCGCTGTTATAGTATATTATATTTCTGCGTACAGGATGTCTCAAAATCTATCATTTTACACTCTCCATTTTTTCATTAAAAAAATATTTAGTCGAAATTTTTAATATGAGAAATACTTCGGCAATTTTAAAACCTAGATTATATTTTTTTTGCAACAAAAACAATTTAAAATTAATTAAAGATAATAATTAAGTAAAAGCGAGATTCTTTAATTTTTGGCATTAATTAATTTATCGATCAATTAACAGTCGATACTTCGTTCAGTTAAATTAAGTAATCAATTTTTTTAAATTTACAGCAGTTGTGGAGCAGACTTAGAGCGCGCGGATTTAGGGAAAAATTCGAGATATTGTCCTTATCGTGGCAAAATGGTAACAGCCTGTTCATCAGGTTCATCTGCGCATAATAGCGGCTGCTGCGAGATATTACCGGTAAACGCGTAAACGCGCTATACACCATGATATCGCGAAGACGACGACAACAACGTAGCAACAAACGCAACATCTCGCCGGGGTGACTCCTTTTCACGTTAAAGACCCGACTCTCGGCTGGTTAGGCGCTGGTTAAGAAAGAAGATGGTAATCTGAATGGTTCTCGGTGTTCTCCAGCCTGGCGGGTGCTAGGCGGCAGATAGAAATCTCCTCGGAGAGGATCGTCCATGTCCCCCGTCGTATATACGCAAAGGCGCAATCCTCGCGGGGATATAGGATAACGTAGGGCCCTACTTAGCTACTAATGCTGTCGCTACCCGCCCTTTCTCGGCGTAAGTTATGTCCACCGATCGTCCGTTTCGCCCCCCCGGTCGCCGATCTCCGCCTGCAGGAATATAACACGGCCTCGGGACTAATCGGATCTCTCTCGCGTGCGTGCTCTCGACCGCTACTCGAAACAGCGCCGGCCGAAAGCAAGAGAGGCTCAATTTCCTTCCCGACCGTGTGATATCAGTTTTACGGCCGGCTCTGGCCGGTACTGGTCCGAGAACTTCAACTTCTCCGGTTCTACGTTCTGACAGATCTGGGTCGACACGAACGGAGACTCGCCGATTCATAATTCGTCTTCATTTTCATGAGTATGCAAGTATAACTCGAAAAAAAAGTTTCAGAAAAGATTGTAAAACGACTCTTCAAATTATTTTACACTTATCGTATGTGTGTGTGCGCGTTGCTTCTCGCGACAGTTTAAAATAGCTTCCGAAAATATCGTCCTCTACTAATTGTGAGATTTTTTCAAGGACATATTATTTCTTATTAGCTTCTTATATTTTTATTTTATCCTGTTATTACTATTATAATTTCAGCCTCTTTATACTTATCGCACTATTTTCACGCTCAAAAAAAAAAATAAACTTCACGTTGGACTGTTAATTACACGGAGTCACAGAATTTATGAGATGCGTGACCGCAGGAATTTCGGTATCATCAAGAAAGCTGCTGGAGATAAATCCGGCAATTCCAGGGAAAAGGTATATACCGCGAATGTGGCAATACATGACGAAGATTGAAATAAATATCCGCTGTGTCCATAGTGCTAATTGGCGTGCCAAGAATGCGGCGCGGCGGTTCGAGATCTCGCCTTGCGAGTGGTTTGAATGGCAGGCGATGCGGGGCATAAAGAGAGGGATGTACGATTATTATTCGCGAGGCGAATTCGACTTCGCTCACGAAGTAACGAGACGACGTTCAATTTGGCGCGGCGCGCGAGAAAATCGCGCGCTAAAACGAAGGGAATCGAATTACTATGTACGAGCGCGAGGCACGCAAGGAATAACGCGAGAATAATTACCCGCGGCGCGGTTCATCCTATTAATACATTACCTCGTAAACGTGTATGTTCGCCCCATTAACATACTATCTAATAATTGGCCCCGTCCGTTTGGCGAGCGAGTTGCAGCTTGCAGCGAGAAATATGAGCGGTCAATATGAGCGTCATGATTAAGTCAATCAAGCGAAACGGAGTAATCGTTGCTAGCACTCGAAGGGATAAGCCGACGCGGAGGAAACACGTTAGCGTTCTCATATCGCGTTATTAATTTCGATTTTATAAAAAAACGCTTGCTTATGTTATGTAAACACGTTGCGCGTAATGTGAATTCATAAAGAAAACGTTATACAATTCAAAAATTTATCAGAAAAGTTATTAAACAGATGTAAAATTGCGAAGAATATATTTGCACGAATTCCTTGCTTTACGATAGTCTTAAAATGCTCGAAAAGCGAGTCTATAGCCGTTTTGTACTGTTAAATATTAAGGGATAAATTAATATACCTTGAGTCAAATAACATTTTGTTATTTTTAATTACCATGTGTGCGTATTGAAATTTATTATTTTAACACCAAAACATTATTTTAACATTATTTTAACTCCATTAGTTTAGTTAAATTAACATTGTTTTAGTTAAATTGACGACACATTGAGTAGGAGCAGTGACGACTTATAGAAAGGGTTAAAAATTACTGAAATTGAGTATAATTTAACACCCTACGAATTTAACTATGTGATGCTTCGAAATTCCCAAGAGCAATGCGATTTTAAGTAGACGTTTAAGTTCAGACGGGGTTCATTATTGCGTGTTAACGGACAGTGGGATTTCTGACGGGACGACACGACAGGACATCGAATTTTTGACTTTCACCGCATAACAGCCAGCTTGTCGAGGGCAAGAAGGAGCTCGTTATCGCCATTTTGAATTCACTCGCGCTACTATGGCAATGGGAGAGTGTCCGCAGGGCGAGCAGATCGGAGGGGAGGTGATTTGTGGTTTTTTTTCCCTGCAACACACACCATGTCCCTTCACTCCACCCTCGGACAATTTGTATTTCCGATTTCTAAGGCGAATCGCTTCGGGGCTGCCAGGTGTTGGAAACCGGCCTCGTTGGCCGACTCGCGCGGCCTGTCTCATTGTGCCGGTGCAACTTTTGAGCTGGAGCCTCGGATCCCTCTCGCTGTTCTCGCACGAAAGTCACAACGGAAAGAGGAAAGTCAGAAGGGCTGAGAAAGAGAGGAGCGGATGTGGGATTGTGGTTTCTTGCAGCCATCGACAGAAGATAAAGATAACGGATCGTAAAGACTTAAGCTGGATGTCATGGGATATATAAAAAAATATGACGAACATAAAGGTACAATAAGCGAGCAGCTTGTTGACAACGGATTACGTTGATCAACGATTTTATAAAGCTACTAAAACGTAAATGCAAATATAAATGCAAATATAATGGTATTTTTTGAGAAAAAAAACAAATCAATAGGTTTTCTCCGAAGTATAGTAGAACTAAATACCGGAAGTAAAATAATAAGCATCGATAAATACTCTGATTCTTTAACAAGAAGGTATACCTTTTGATGTATTATATTACCTGTGCGAGCAGTACATTTACATTTTCAAAGTACCAAAAAGTATCATGAACGTGCGGCGATGAACAATATGCGCAAGCGGAGCCCGAAACCGGAAGACGCGGCACGATGCCGAAGCTTCAAAGCTGTGCAAACGCACGTGGATCGGTGGATCACTCTGACGCGTTCGCCATTGTGACGGCCGCGGGATGTCCGCTTGGACAAATCTGGCGCATTGTCGGTCTCGGCTGGCGCTCTTTGTGCGATCGCCGGTGACGTGTAAGGCGACCACGGCAAAGGACAACGACAATGACAATGCGGCGTTACAAACGATCGAGTAGGCGGTAGCCGTGTTTTTCGGCCGCGCATCGTTCAGCGGGCCGCCCTTTTATTTGTCGCCCCAAGGGCGCGTCGGGTGCCCTCTCGATCCCTTCGCGACACTGAAACCTTGCGTCCCGCTGGGGACGACACGCGCCATTCAGACCGCCGTCCTTCTCTTAGAAATATTTGGACAGCTCCGAACAAGGTTCCGATGATTTCGCAAGGACATAGCGGCGGTCAGTGCACAAAAGAGGTTAAAAGACGGAAACTTTATGTATCCTTGTACGTAATCATTGATGTGCCCTTTCAGTGTTCATTTTCTGAGAGACGTACTAAATTTTTAATTTTTTTTAACGCAATGATCGATACGTAAAATATCGTTTATTTAACGGCCGCTGATGACACAAAAAATTATTTGCAACATTTAAATAAGAATTAAGCATAAGATTTAAGATTTAGCCATTAATAGTCGAGATATCGTTGCAAAAGAAAATAATCTCTTGATGTATTTTTAGTAAGAGAAAATTGACTCCGAGTTGGATGAAACAATCTTGCAAGATTGGGAACATTTTGTATAAATTAAATGGCTGTTGGACAATTGAATTTCTGGATTATGCCAGAACAGCGTGTACAGTTTCCCTTGCATTCTCGGTCTGGAATCAATTTTTCATCTCGGGCCGCCTCTTGGCCGCCGCGTTATTGCGGCCGAATCTGGTATCAAGTGCGAGAGATCGTTGTTTTTTTTCCCCGGCGCGGCAGCAAAACGTAGGACATAAACCCGCTTTCCATCGAAATGGAACATAGGTATCAGCGATGATCCGCGTGCGAGGCGCCAGCTGGCTCATATTGAAACCAACCCCCTCATCGAGCACCACCGCCGTGTCCCCGTCCGCCCACCCCGGCCGTCCCGCAACATCCAAAGAACCTAAATCATTTTCAGCCCCTCTACCATGTTTCCTACATGTGCTAACTACCCTCGGGGGTACTTCGAGGGCCACACCCTGGCCAGTTAAGCTCCACCTCCTCCCGAAACCGTTTTCTCGCTCGCTAAGATCTTCCTCCGCGATTACATCCTCTAATCGATAACTGTTTGTTCTAATAGCATGGCGTATCTACGATCCGTCGACACACCTCTGTGATTTTTCAAATAAGCCATTATTACTAATTTCTCTATCGCAAATGGATTGCATTCGAATCGAACGAAAAGTTATCTCCCATAAGGCGTGGAAACATTACTTTTGCTTTGTTGCATCTTAACGTTCTTTCACGATTTATAAAATTTTTCGAAAATTATACGCACAAACGTATAGCAATAAACTACACTTAATATGTATAAAAAAAATTGCAGTCATATAAACATAAAAATCGGGGTCAATTAATTTTTCTTTCGTGTTATTCGGACGTGTGAGATTGAGCAATAGTTGGATAAAATCTTATATTTTATCGCGTATTATAAGAATTTCTGGACAAATTTCATGTCTCGGCGAATAGCAAACGATAAGCGCGACGGAACAAATGATCGATGACTCGATCGTGTCTCCGTTATCGACGTAGAAGAAGAGCGACTGCGACAAGAAGTGTAGATTCAGGTGGTGTATGGTCGAAAATACTCTTCGCTACATGACGGCTGAGAAGATTAATAGCGCGATCTTCGGTTTTTTTCGGGCAATCAGCGCACTGTGTGCCTGAAATTCTGTTTTACGTCACAAGTGTCACAACTTCTTATTAATTGGCAAAGATAATAATAATAGGTACATGTCAAAAGAGTGACAAATTGAAAGAGATTGAGCGTGACGTACAAGTGCGAACTGTATCGCATAAACACGTGTTTCGAATCGACAAGCGTGATAATTGAATCGACCTTAGATTATGCTTGGCCTCGATTAACTGTGTCCCTTAATTGATCTCGGAATATAATTAATAACGCGATATCATCAATATTTTCAGAACACTCCGATTTAGCATATATAATTCTTGCTTTAAGCTACAATTATATAATTTTTCTTATTATTAACACGTTGAATGTTAACATTTTGCTGCTAAAAACAAAGTAGCTTTAATAGAGGCTCTTGATATTACATCTTTGATATCATGATTGCTAATACGTCTGTTATTCTGACCAGGCCGGACGAAAAGAGGGATGGCGCAAGCAAAGAAAAACAAAGACTCTAAAAAAAAACCCAGTCATCTAAGCGTAGAAAATGATGTGATAGAATCGTCGGAGCCGAAGTCGAGGTCAAGGAGAAGCCGAGGAGGCAATTACATAGGATCGAATTGCCTGAAGGTCCTGAGATCAGAACTAGTTAGGCGAGGTCTCTCGAGTTTCGACGAAGAAGAAGCCGTGTAGCGAGGAGCGCTCCTCCGGTCTCACCTACGAATTGTGCTCCTTCGCCAAGACATAATTCAACGCGTGAATGCACTTTGAAAATACAATATGTCAAATGCCGACGATTTAATGCCGCTAATTTTCCTATCGAATGGTTTCTCGAATTAAGTCAGCGATATATACAATCGCTGGCAATAAGATTGATGACGGTGAGATCAAGCGAATCATTGCGATGAATGCATTAAACGAGATGTAATCTACAAGAGGATATCAATCAATCGCGTTATCACAAAAAATGTAATTTTGTGAAAAAGACACGTTACATTTTACGCATTTTTGTGTTACACGAAAATCCATCTACCAGCTGCATAGAAAAAATAATAATGCTCGCATTTTATTATTTGTTTCTTTAAATTTGTTAATATTTTGTATTATTTACCAATCACGGTAAATTATAATCTCTGTGATGGATTGAATAGCGCGTCTCGTTGGCAATGACCAGCGAACAAACGTGAGCAGAACATCGAATTTCAGCATGCTTCCTGATCGCCATGAGCGCTAATCGATAATATCCTGCTGGCAACGCAAAGCGGCGCGTTGAAATGGCTGCTGCTGGCCTCTCGTTATTCATTCTTCCCTTATGACCGACAGCTCGCGCGCATCGTCATCGCATCGTCATTTGCGCGTTCTCACTACGCTCTCGTTCTTTTTTCCTCTCCTTCTACCCTCTATTGAGCCGGCCGCGGCGCCGCGCCGCTCGCGTTCTCTCGCTCGCATCATTCTCTCTCTCTCTCTCTCTCTCTCTCTCTCTCTCTCTCTCTCTCTCGGCGCCATCGCCGCTCCACCCACGATCCGTCAATTTCTCATTTTCCCAGGAAAATGAATGGCGCGGACTTCCGATTACAGGACCTAGCGCAGCGCGTCTGGTAGTTTTTCATTTGTTGCACATTCAGCGGTCGGAATTTCTGGTCGTTTTCCCACATGGCGGATCCAATATGGGAGGAAATTATAGGACTTTTTCTTCCTCATCCTCTGAGAGCGAGATAATATGAGACGAAGGCGCTGTTCCATGTATTTCGTATCGGCTCACATTACAAGACACCTTTTATTTCATATAGACACAAAACGTTTCGAAGGGAAAAATATTAATTGCTTTTAGTTCTTTTGCGTTCACGGGATCTGCAATCGTTCAGAAGTTATCTAACATATCGCGGTTACCGAGTGCTTTGCAGAATAATGAGAGGGTTAATCTATATCATTACCGCAAGGTCCAGGCATCGTTGCATTACTATCGGAGAGGGAGGCTGCAGAGAAAGAGGAGAGGAACGGTGGAGAATCTGCGGTACGATTAATTCATGTCGGTCGATTGGATCGAGGTCGCTTGTACGTAGTAACATCGAGTAACGTAAGCACTTGGGAGTATATCCGAGTACCGGCGATCGCGATGAAGAAGCAGAGGGAGCACGGGGTGACGATGATGAGGGCGGGGGAGGTGAACGGAGGGGGGAGGGGGCGGGAAGGGATGGTCGAACAGGGCGCGAGCGGGGCGAAAAATAGAAATTAAGGGCCAGTGAGTTATCGCGATTGCGTGAGAAGCGGTTGGAGATAAATCAAACCGCAGCTCCAACCGCAACGCCACCCCGAGTTCAGATCACGAGCGCAAAAACTCCATGGCAAATCCTCCGGGATTAATAGTGCCTTGCGTCCTGAAACCCACGACCCTGATTGGTCCAATTCTCTCGTACACGGCGCGAGCGGACGAGAGCAGCTTTTTCACTCCCACTATTTCACCATTTTTCGTTCACCCCTCGCTGTATCTTCTTTTTTCGTGTGTGGGTTTAGGGGGCAGGAGAGGAGGGAGGGCAATCCATTTTTTTCTCTCGTGTACTCTCCTCGTCCAATTTTAAACTGACAGATACTCAAACATTCTACAGCCGATATTTCTATTGTATCTTCATTGAGGGAGTAAAGTGCAAGTTTATTACTGGAGGGGTGATTTTTAAAGCAGGATATATTCATCATTAGCAAGAAACGGAATGGTAACATGACTTAATGTGCTACAAATATATATCTACATAAGTTGAATTAAACTCTTTTTACGAAACATTTCTTTCCTCACATTTTTCGTTTTTTTTTTCAAACTATTAACGTATTAGAAAGAAATGTTTCCTAATTCTTTGTATGTATCTTTGATTTCAAGTATTCTAAGTTGCGGAGAATATTTCGGTCAATTTTAATTCTCCCATCGCTGTAATTTTTGTTAGAAACGGTCTTGCGAAAAGTTTGCCCGCGCCGCTTGATTCCCGAACAAGAAATCCGGACGATCCGTCTGTTTCCTGTATATCGGCCGATTTACTAGTCATTTTCAGCGATTTGTTTTGAAGGAATAGCTAATACAAATAACATAGTCTCGAAGAGTTATGATCTTCGCAAGCTATTAACGGCGATCCGGCTACATTCCACCGGCTTAAATTTCTTTCGAACCGCAGGCCATAGAAAATACAGGTAAGATGGTTAACGATTTGGTTGCGTTTACATATATAACCCAAGTTAAGTAGGAACTAAACCCTGATGAGGGCTCTCACAAGGGGGCCGTACGGGGCCATCCGGGCTCTGCGGAGGATAAAAATTCACGTTCTCTTTCTTGAAGCCACCTATAAAATGGCCGTGTAGCCGTTGGAATATATTAATACCGCGGGTGTCGAGATTTATATCGAATATTGAAATAAGTATCATCTTCGAATATGCCTTCATGAATATATCTCACGCGACAGCCCGTATTTTTCGTTTAATCGCGTACAAGCGGCACGATATTCTGATAAATCATGCTTTATAATTTTCGTCTGTTGTCATAAAACGTGTACGTTGAAAATTGAGTTTAATAGAATAATTCACCTGTCCGATATATATATGTATATAAAGCTAAAACGAGAAGACAGATCTTCCCATAACGATAATCAATATTTTCAACGTTGTCTTTTGTATTCTTGGTCTATTTTTCATCATGTAACAAAGAAATATCATTTAGACTATTTATTAGATAGTGAAATGTTAAGAAAATGTTTCACGCAAATCTTGTGTTTTGTAACATATACATGCTGATTACCGCTTTTCCACATTTTACAAGAAATTACTTTTCGCCGAGTTAAAACATCGTTATACGATAATTGAAGGTTCGGGAAGTGGGTTAAACGAATCGTTCTAATGGAAGCGATGATAGTCTAACTGATCGTTAGATGCGCCATGTTAAATACCCTGATACTATAGGTACGTACAGGTGTACAGGTGGTTCGCGATATATATTCATAATTAAAGGTGTGAAAGCGTGATCGCGCTACGCAACGAACACCGCGAAGCAAACGAACCATGTTCCGCCGTGGGCTGCGAGATCGTCATCTAAATTGTAACGACTTATTGCTCGTAAGTTATGCGGCAAACGTCGGCCATCGATCTTATCCGGTTGCAATAAAACAGGCGCGTGACGCACCTGTCATCGTGTCATTACGTAACGATAGCGCGACACGTTTTATATACTCTGTCATTTTCATCAATTCGGCAAGGCCAGCGGTAATCGATTGAATTAAATGACCTGATGGAAGTAATTTAAAGCGATTGTCATAATTAGCGTTACATGAAATATTTAGACAAGTAGCGAATTAAGCTTGTTTCGACAAACTTTATTATATATTTATCCGTAAATGGCGTTTTATTGCCTTATTATGACGACAAAAAAGTTAACAAGATATACAAATATTTTTAAATAACGAGAAATTTTCTGGAGTTTATCGATATAAAAATATCTAAACTAAGTAGTTTACACGTAATGTGTAACATATCTGAATATATATTACGTAAGTGTTTTAACTGATATAAAGCCCAAGTTAATCAATATAAATAGATATACTGGCGGATCCTAGGACGGGTTTTGAAATTAAACCTCTTCCTTTCCAAATAAAAAAAAAATCAGTTTTGCTGAATCTGTTTAAAAAATCTAGAAAAAATATCAAATATTTAAAAAAAGTAAAAACAAAATAAAAAATTTCAGCACGTTTTTGTCGTTAATCCTATTAGAGTAAAAGTTAAGCATAATACTAAGAAAAATATCAAATCAAATAATTTTGTCGACCCCTCTCCTCCCATTATCGACTTCAAGATCCACCAGAGAATGAATAAGTTATAAAAAATTAGGGTAAGAATTGCATGTTATAAGAATAAGTATAGTTAATAATCGTTAGTGCGTTTTTTTTTTGTTAAAATTAGGTGTAATATATACCACATATGTAAAATGTACCTGAAATGTTTCTGTTTTTTTTTGTTATTTATGCTTTTGATACACGCGAATTAAAAGAATCTGTATGTAATGCTATCAAATTATGTAATATTTAATTCAGGTGCATAATAAGTAAAAGAACAAAGAATATACAATATGTAAATGTATATAAAATACCATGTTCGCGAGTGCACGATAAATCCACGCTTCTCTCAATGATAGAACCTCACGGCATAATTTTCGGTACTCCGTATACGGGCTTTACTTTTTACAAGTTACCCACGTCTCACTTAACTTGCGTCTGCGAGACTGGGCTCTCGGGGATGGCCGGTACCTCGTGAATCCAGAAGAGTACGGCGGACCAGGAATAAAAAGAAGCGGATGAAAGGAGGAGCGGGAGAGGAGAGGAACGGCTCGCCGCATTATGCGACTCGAGTCCTACTTCATCGGAACGCGAGCTGCTAGACAGAGGCTGGCCTCTGTGCCCGCCATTATCTGATCCGAACCGGATAAGTTACTGATCACCTTCACAAAGTTTGCGTAGCAGTTCGCTCGAATGCCTAACAAAGAGGCTTGCAATTTGTATAAAAACTTGTCTATCCACCGCATTTTGTCGTAATTTACATCAAGTTAAAATTAAGTGCGATAATAAAACGCGTGGGGAATAAAAAACGGTTTGCGTTATGAAAGCTCGTCAATAAAATGTAGAATGAATGAAAGGAAGATAGTTAAATATTCATTAGTCGAAGATACGTTTATAGCTAATAAATATGTTTTGCAAGCTTTATTAACATGTGTGCGGGTACCGCTTAATCTAACGAGAAAGAAAATGTTTATTATAATATTAAATGTCTCCATTATCTTAATTTATGTCAAAAATATATGTTACACATGTTGATATATCTTCTACTGAATAACAGTAAATAAATATAGGAAGAAATTGCTGTGTACTGTGTAATTGCACAGTGATTATTTTCATTTCAAAATCAATGAGGGGTAATTTGGCATAGGGCGACTTCAAATAACTTATTCGACGATTAATTAAATCGTCAAACTCTTTAAAAAAAATTGCTCTAAATAGATAATTTGTTATTCCTAATCTTTCTTTCGCAAGTTAAATAAAAAAATTAATAATTCTATCCACGTTGACAAAATAGTGTAGATATTATTTGATAAGTTAATTGTCGATTGAGCTAATCGGAGTTTAATCGAAGTCGCTCATAATCGATTCAGTTAGATTCTTCAAAAACAATGGAGTATTTAAAGACTATGGGCCAAGCACATCGAAACTCGGGAGCCGAAACAGATGGTAAGAGGTAACGAGACAACGAAAAGGAGGGCAACAGAAAGAAAACGCGAAAAAGAAAAAAGAAATATGTAGAAGAAGGGAATACGAAAAAAAAGAGTTACAGCATTGTGTGATCGGAACCCTAACTTCATCGACGCGCAAGGGCCCCGTGTATCCGCCATTGTTTGGCCCATGTGAGGAGGCATGCGGCCATGTTTCCTCCCGTGTACCGCGCGACCGGATAAAAAGAGGATGGCAGAAGGGGAGCAGGAGGTGTACGTAAGGTCGGCTAGGACGGAGGTGGGGGCTTCTGGAAGGGCGAAGGAGAGGAGGGCCGGTTGTGGGCCCGAGAGATCGTCGAGCCTACGCGGCACGCATACCTCGCGTTCATACGTGTGCGTAAATATGCGTGAGCATGTTGCTTTATAGATATATATCTATGATTGCGTTTCTACATTGATAATTATTATGTATTATATCTATTACGTGTTTCTATATTGCTAATTAAGATGATTAGGCTCACATAAATTTCTAAAGGTTGTCTTTTCAAACTTTGTTATTTTCACTCGCTTCCGTTCTAAATAAAAAGAAAGAAGTTTAAAATCGTTCCACCTTTAAAATGTTTATCACGTACTGTAGCCAAATGCGCACGTACTTGCGTTATCACAAGAATATATTTGCGCTTCTGCGAGAAGATAGCATGGCGTGTATCGTTCAGATGCGATACACGCGCGTAACGTAACGTGCACGTGGCTGGATACGTTTGTATACGTTAGAGCACGCGTGTGCGCGAGGAGAAGCCTTCGGTTTGCCAAGTAATTATATCCCGTAACGATCGGTCCATCAAATCTGATCGCCCGGACGGGAAAGATCTACCAGCGCCAGCTTGATGAACCGGCACCGACACGGCCGCGCCGCGGCGCGATCCAACGACGTGGCTATCCGCCGACGCGCCGAGCCGGCTAAATGAAGCTTTTACGCACGCGGCTGGATTGAGTTTGTTATAGGATCAACACTTCCATGGCGCCGTACCGCGTTAGGCATACGCTCTCTCGGCCTTAACAGTCTTCCTTTTTTCTCTTTCTCTATCTCTCTCTTTCTCTCTTTCTCTCTGTCTCTCTTGCTCTCACGCATAATCGTTTCTTAAACGTAGACGTATCACTTCGACGGCTAAATCGCCGAGATGCTTCCTACGTGCCGTCTCCTTGTCCGTTTTTTTGCTCTTGGTGCCCCACCGAGTATACGATTGTTGACTAAGGAGGGCTTGGATAAAAATAATGAAATAAGTAAGAAACTGACGTTACGAGAATTTGCGAAGTGAATGGAGAATCGATAGAATTTATAATCAAATTCTTTACATGCTATAAAATATCCAATCTTATATCATTTGACGTAATTTAACGAAAACATGGAACAACAATTTTTCACTGTGCGAGACTGGGTCGCGCTACAACGCGGTTCCCCTATGGTTTTCATAAATGATTGATAAATAACAGTGGTGCTCGAGCCACTTGAGTGACTATAACGAGCGACTCTAACGAGGAATTCACGCTAAAAAGTATTTAAAATCGGCGTTTAAAGTGTATATCCACCGTCGTAAAACGGACAGCACCTTAACTGTAAATCGAACTCTGTCAAATGAAGCTACTTAATCCAGATGGTTGGAGTCTCAATGAAAATAGCGCGCCAAAAATAACAATTTGGATTGCGCGGCTAATTGTAAGTTTTAATACGCCTGAAACTTCGCCGCGAGTATACAAAACGGTGGTGAGCTCCCGATAATGAATACGCCGTCATTTTTACCCTAAGCCTAACGCGTCCATGAATTCGCCTCGCCCTTCATCCCCTAACGACGTATAACAGGCCGACGGCGGTGGAAGACGAGCCTCGTGATAGGGCGGATTCTCCACGGCAGATGTTACGTCTCGGTCCACCCAGGAGATAATTGAGTATTGTAAGCCGACAACAAAATCAAATTTCCCCCGTGTGTACACACACACACATTCCGTTTCTCTTTCCGCATGGCGACAGCGACGCGTGGATTTCGTTGCCATACTCGTCAGTCGATCCGCGCGTAATTTTCTCGTAATTCGCACGGCTCGCGTAATAACGAAAAATTTGCATGCGACCAGCGCAATTTCTGACACGCGGCGACGGCAACTCGGGGTTTCAGACATCGAGGAACTTGTAAGAACGGTTATACATAATATTTCACACGTGATTCTCTCACTCCATTCTGTATTCTTTGCAGCGCTAATCAACTGCATCTTGTGATTTTATTTTGTATAATAATTATTAAATAACGTTGAGTGTCGCTATGACACAAAATCTTGCTTTTTTAAATACTAATTATACCCTGTTATAAAAGAATGTAAGAATTTATATTAAATATTAAATTCAAGTGCGTCAAACATGAATTATATATTTATCTATTGGAGTAAATTTAGCCATTTTTCAACAAACTCGATTAAGCAATGTTAGAATTGCAACGTTGATGAAGGCGTATTGTATTTTCATGCGTTTAAAGCGATATTCCACCGGGACGCATCCGTCATCTTATTGTTGGCAGATGGAATAACGCGTGCCATTTGTGGCGTTTAGTGCGACGAATGGATCTCCGTGTGGGGCAGATGTTCCCTTATTGGTAGAATCGCGGAGAATTCGAATCGTAGAATCCAGGAGGCAGATCGCAATCGTCGATTCGCGTTGGAAACTACGTTGTACACCATAAAATATTGTGGCCGTGGTGTTTAAACTTGTGAGAAATTGGAGGAATAGCCGCGGTTGTGAATTATGAAGCGACGTGTACTCACGTGTATAAATTACGTTGCTTAATTAACGTTGGTTAATCATGATGATTGCCTGATATAATTATCTTCCGAAAAATATCTTTTAGTCGATCCGTATCCGTATCATTTTTCCGTTATTTCGGTCATTATGAGAGAATTTCGAAAAGACGGATAAGCCCAATCTTAATTGAACAAACAAAATGTAACAAATATTTTTATCCGTTACTTGTAGTCTTTGAACGGTTCTTAACGTTTTGTAAAATGGTGACGAAATTTGCGTTATTGAATGGAAAAATGATTCATAATAGGGTATATAAACTCGGGTAAGTTGGCCATACAAGAAAGATGGCCAACCTATGTTCTTTCAATCTATACATCGCCATGAAACATCGAATGAACGTGGGTTGCCCATCTTTTCTGTATGGCCATTTTACCTGAGTTTACCCTACTTGACAGTGATATTAACTTATTCAAATGCATACGTAAATGTCGCGGCGATGACTTTCGTAGAAAGATATCAAGAGCTACGCGGAATGAACGACGATAAAAATGTCAGGACGACCCGTCGGTGTTTCACGCGCGATTGCGAGAGGAAACACGTCCAGCCGCGCGCGAGAGAAGCGCAGGAGGTATAAAAGCCTTATGGCTTCCACGAAGCCCCCGGCGTCGTGGGGAACCGCGGTCTGCGGCTTTATACAAATCCTCTAACGAGTGTCGAATTAAAAGCGATTAGCCGCACAATTCCGCGAACGTAACCGCGGCCGTGGGTTGCTCGTTGAAACCATCAGCGGGACTTTAACAGGGCTATTCCGCGGACTTCCGCCTGCTCTCATCAAGGCGTTTCTGATTGTGAGGCCATTAAGCCGGGAGAGAAGAGAAGAGGGAGGAAAATGGTCGTGGGCGATGCCGCCGATAAAAATGCGGTCACCGTTCTCGTTCTCGTTCGAACAATCCACCGAGATTGCTCGCGAGGAACGTTAACGCGTATGGAGGTGTGTGAATCGCCAGGCGCGACGATGCCAATAGTGCACCGGCTCGGCTTGGCTCGTTAGCGTATTGATCACGCCGCCACCCTTTTCGTTCTCTTTCTCTCTCTCTCTCTCGCTCTCTTTTCCCCTCTTCTTGCCCCCTGTCACGTATGCACTTTTAACGTCGGACCTTTCACACCTCTTTCGTCGCGTCGACGTGCGTTTCGCGATGGACGGGTCTCGTGCATGCGCTTTAACCCTTCCAGCACCGAATCCGGTTATCGGGAGAAACATCTGAATTCTTTATGAATTCACTATTAGACTGCAGATGTCTTGGAAAGATCTTTTCGAAAACTTGGGATAATTCGATTTTACGCATTTGTACGAGAAAAACTTAATAAGTCTGCACGATTTAATTTTGCGATAGTGTAGGTGTAGACGATTGGATTGATCAGACTTAAGTAATTATTGGTCGTAGATAACATGCTTCCCATCTTAAATTATACGACATTATTTTGTACATATTAATATTCATTTACAAAATTATTGATTTTTAGACTATAGTTAAGTTAAGAATATTAAAGGAAGAAATTATGAGAGAGAGAGAAAGAGAGAGAGAGGGAGGGATGTGTACAACTATTTTGATAAAATTTATATAAAACGTGTTAGGGAATTCTTAGTACTTGATTATGTGCAACAATAAATAACGACTTCAAACGACATTTTGTTCATTGTTTGTTATAAATACCTTCGCTACTTTTGTATAATAATCGTCTCTCATTACACTTGTTATTACTAGTTATCTTATTTCACTTATTAATCCGACTTGTTTTATCGATGATCAATCGAAATCTTTGTAATTGAGCTTCTCGGTTCGATTAATAAACGTCTCGTTTGTCATTTCGGCTCGTGTCCTTCGCGAACGTACTAATTAATCTTTTTCGAAAGGTATATTTCGTAGACATTGAATCGCATATACGTTCACGCCGGATCTCCTGAAATACGCGCGCTAAACGGCTTATCGCATTGCGAAAACAACTCCTCTCTCGCCATTTACACCCGAGCGTAGAGGATACGTATCGTGATCGCGATCGCGGAGGATCGTGAGTTACCGCGAGGGAGGGGCACGACCGGTAGCTACGTGCACGGTAGCCGGAGCAATTAAACGCGCAATTAAGTGGGAGCGGCGGCGGCGGTGGCGACGGCGGTGCAACGTTTTCGCGCTGTGCAAAGTTCGTTTTCCTATGAGAAACCCTCCTTGGCGATCCGTTAATCCAAGTCGAAATGACACCTTCGCCGGAACATCCCTCATCCTTATCGCGAGCCCATTTCTTTTTTTCCTCGCGCGCGAGATCTCTCGCGCGGCTCGCCGCGAGCAATTCTCCTTGCGCTCTCCTCGTGAGTAACGAGCGCTTGATTCCTCGTGAATTTCCTCGGTCCCCTGACGGTAACGTGACTGTTGGGCATTACCGCGGTAACGGCTACCACGCCGCTCACCACGCGATCTCTGTCACCTAATAACGCTCCTCCTAATCGGCCGATAAGACGACACGCGAGTGTCGTTGCATAAATAAAGTCAAGATCCCGAGCGTGCACGCGGGAGAACCGACGGCGGCGGCGGCGGCGGTGGCCGGCTCGTGTTCGTGGAACGCGGGAGGGTTACGTCAAATTGCGAGCCGCGTTATAAACTTATAAGTTACAGCCCGATCGCCGCACGATTATTATTAACGCACCCGCCGTAATTAAGCACGCAATCCGCTTGCCGTTATTGTAAATTGCGCGCTCGCTCTTTAACTTTCCCCGCATGGCCGCGGCCGGCGCGTGAAGTTGCGGTTTCATGAATCTAGTTAATATTAATGCGTCCACCGAGAGATGCCAATCTGGACAAGTTGATATGGCTTCGGCTGTATTATCCGAGGGTAAATTAATTATTAACAATTAGTCACCGCGTATGCTCGAGATTTCTTCGCTCGCCTTTAAGGCCCGCCGTTATTTCAGTGATTTATGACTCGTGATCAATCTAGGTACGTGTATTTATGTGTGTTAAGAATGTATCTGGTGAGGGGTCAATTATATTCAGCGTGTTAACCATCCGTAGTACAGCCAAGTTTATCAGAACTTGCGTTTCGATCTTTCTGAAATTATAATATATAAATTTTTTTTATCAATTCCAAGGTTGCAATTTCTTTCCTTTCGCGAAAGATTTGTCTCGCGATAATATCCTTCGTAATGAACAATTCAATCGTAGAAAACCTAAAGATTACTTTTCGTATACAATTACGTTATTATTAAATTCACGTGTACATGTTTCTCTTTCTTTCTCACATCCCTTTCTGATTTTAATGTTCCTGGCAATTTTCAACGAGAATGTTCGGGACGCACCGTTCATATCTCGTCGACAACATCGTAGCTAACGTCAACGTCATTATTCACAGTACATACAAGATTGATCTACCGATCGTTCGTGCTTACACAACTTATGTTCGTCCGTTGTCACGAACCTAATCGTGGAAGGCGGACAGCGACGTGAGCTTCGCCGACGTACCCGCGCCGACGTACCTCGAGCTGAATCATTACGGAGCGAGCGCAAAGGAGATTTTTACTTTCCGAATTCGTAGGAGAATAATGTTGCCCGGATGACTCGGCAACGAGGGGCGTACTAGCGCGCGCGAGAGAAGGCGCTATTCTCCCCTCCGATTTCTCGATGTATATACCTGAGAAGCTCTCTCTCTCTCGCCTAAGCGGGCCCCAAGGACGTGGATGCATCGCGGGGCGTGACCGGGGCCCGGCGAGATGATTTCGTGGCCGGGATAGTGTTTTGACGTGTTTTGACAAACGGGCGCCATTATACGGCCGCCACGAAACCCGAAAGGCGGCTTTAAGCCTTAAGTACCCAGAGGCGGCGGGCCGGCACAAACCTTCTCGCTCGAGCGCGACCTAGGTGGCCCGTTTCTAGGGCGAGGAAAGTTTTTCGGCGGCGCGCGATCCCGCGAAACGATTATTCCCGCCGGAAGCCTCTAGTTTGCACCGCGCCGGAATGGTGATTCCGGTGTGGCGATTCCAGGCGAAACCGGCTTCTTTCTCGCGGTCTTTCGGCTGTACCGAGGCCGCGACGAGGCTGCTACTCGTTAACGAACCGTAAGCTTTTGACGGCGGATCGCGACGCCCGCGGCGACAATTTCGTTCACCCGGTTGCGGAGAACTATATCAGTATGCATATGATTTATACATGGGTAATATGATAACGCTAACGTAAATGCCGGCAATCACAAACGTTGTTGTGAATTTTGTTGCGAAACGGCTTTTTAAAATGCAGCCCGTGATTCCGGTTTGAAAGACATGCGCGTTATCATGAAAAGTTGGGAAAGCTGGGAAAAATGGCACGACGCAAAAATTATTTGACCGATTTGACGATAGGTCGCACAAAAGAGATTATCTCGAAACGTGAAGAATTACTTCTATGTCGAGAGGGGTTTGACTCTAAGTTTTTACAATTTAATTGATTTCCGACACGCTCGAATATCCATTCGACGCGATTCTATGGGGTTTTTTTTCTATCTCTGCACGATCGAGAGTAGAGGCACTTTCGTCACGTCGACAGGGTGGAAATGTTTTGGGTCGACGCGTTGTCCTGTCGCCCCCTCCCCCCGCCTTTGACAAAACGCTCTACCCTTCGATCTCTCGAGGACGAGGGAAAAGAGATGACGTTAAGAATCCGGTCCGTCGATAAACGGGAAGGGAGATCCCCGTTCGCATAATGCGCGTCGCGTGGGAATGAAAGTACGCGGGACCTCTGATGTACGGTCTCTCTCTTTTTCTGCGACGGGAACCTTTTCTTTTCCCTCCCTTCCTGTGTAGAAAAGAAACACGTAGGTACATCTGTCGCTTTCCCAATCTCCGTGCTCCGGCCTCGGCTCTGAGACTCGAAGGCTCTTGTCGCTGCTGCGCCCTCGCGGTCGACTCGGGTGTCCTCGAAGATGCAGCATCCTAAGTTCATTTACGTTTGAGAACCAAAGATAGAATTTTTGTGTAAGAAGAGAGAAATCAGTTATTTCAAGCAATTATTATTGAACTGTTTTTCTTATATATATTGTATAATTAATAATAATAATTAATAATGTAACTAATATTATCAATAATTATAAAAGAATAACGGCTAATATAATATAATTAATATAACAAATGTAATAAATATAATAACATAAATATTTTAATATATTTAATAATATAATAATAACAATTTTTTTAACACATAATATGTGCTTTGCTTGGTTATAAATAATAATTCGTTGTGAAAAAATGTATCATTGATTTGAGGAGTTTTTCTTTATCAGTGTATGTATTAGTGCAAGTTCAGTTAATTCTGAAAGTCTCGTAGAGCCAATTAAGTGACACGGGGGAAGCGAGTCCACTTTATCCTGAAGCGACCGCGGTATATCGATTGCATTTCTCGCTTGGAAGGGATTGATATGTCATTGGGTTAACAGGCGTATTCCTCCGTCGAAGGATCGACCACGTTGCGTACGATTAACGGTCGTTTGCGACGAACGCCGGTCAATAAAGCATGCGATTAGAGCATTTACTCGAGCATGCGTGCGTGGCGGCGTGTATGTGCAAACAGCGCGTTAAACATGTGTCAGCGGTGTCTCTAACGCAGTTGGCAAACACAAGAGAGAGAGAGAGAGAGAGAGAGAGAGAGTTGCCCCCTAATTTCACCTAACGACCGGTTCGCTGTTCGTAACAACGTCGCGCGAGTTCCCGTGATTACGAGGTCACGAAAACGTAAGACTCGCACTTAAACACCGAGCTTTAATCACTCTCATATTCGTAAGCCTATTCGCAACGCGGTGAACGAGGCCCCATTTGGCAATGGCCTGAAAAAAGCCGATCCAAATGTATCGCGATTCCTTTAACGATCGGTCGAAGTTTCAAATCACGGTTAATGAAAGACGCCCACCTTTTGATTTTTTCTTTTTTAAAGAAGGCTCTCGTAATCTTCTCGTAATTCTGATAAAATTAGTACTTTTAATTTAGTAAAATTTTCTGTCATTTTACTGCATCGTACGAAAGACCATGGTCGCTTTTAAACTCATCAAAGATAGTTTCGGAGTTCCAGATTAATTGATTTGGAAATTATCTTTACAATGTCTTTCGTTCTCGTTGTCGCATTAATTGTTAGTGTACGGATACATTCAGTTGTGCACAATGATAATACGGATTTGATAGGCAAGCGCTTCGAAAGTAGTTCTACCATCTCGCAATTACCGTTGCCAGGGCGTAACCAAACAACGGCTAAGCAGTTAGAAGTATACGCCCCTACATGCGAGCGATAATGAATATATAGTGTCCAGAAGGGGGAGACGGGGAGGAGGTTTCAACTGGCCGTCTCTAGAGAATGATGTGAGGGACCGTGTGCGTGACGCATGCTGCGATGCTGATAGATCGTCTCACGGACGAGGATGTTTCGATCTCGAACGCGATAGGTGCAAGCGATATCAGCACTTTGCCCTTGGATGCCTCGTTTGGGCTGCGTCGTGTATCGAAATTATCACGTTGAAGGACACGCGAGCGCTAACGAGCCGCGAATTGAATTGTGAAAATTAAAAGTTCTTACAACCTATTCTAAGAATAATAATTTACAATATCTACAACAGAATTAGATGTGAGAAAAAAATACGAAAAGGTAAAATTTTCTAAAAATGTAATACATATATAATAAAAAACTTTATTTTTACGCTATAATTAATTGCACATTTAAAAAGAGCTGTCGGGAGACGTCTAAAACCTGGAAGATTTCCATGACCGCTATACACTTCTTTAGATAAAAAAGGACAGAAAATGTCATGGAAAAGTTATGGAATTTTGTGACTTTTCTGGAATTTCGTTAAATTTAAAAAAAAAATGACATTTTCTGTCCTTTTTTTATCTAAAGAAGTGTATAGCGATCATGGAAATCTTCCAGGTTTTTCATGACCGCTAGACACCCTGCACATGGTATTTCCAAGAAAAAGATTCGATAAACAAACTTGTATTAGGCAGTGTATTACTGTTTATCCTATACTATTTATTATATCTTTATTTAATTTTGTAAAGATTAAACTTGTATAAACAATCTTAATCTCTAACTATCGGCCAAATATGACATGTGAGCAGACCAGCGCGCGCGATAACGTCGTGCACGATGCGCGATATCCAATGAGCGTGCAGCGATGAACAGAAGAGCTGGGGGTCGATTCTGTATCTTGGGACGAGGTAAAAATTACAAAAGTGAGGAAATTCACTAGAGAATCTACAATTTCATTTGTCGAAATCTAGTAAATCTGTTCACTTTTGTAATTTTTACCTCATCTCAAAATACAGAATCGACCTCGCACGTTCTGCCGGAGCTCAATAGAGGTAACTGGATAAGTCACTAAAAGTCCCCATGCGGAAGCAAGTCATTGGTTAATCAATTTCCTCTGTAACTCAATCGTTAACCAACAAGAGAACATATAAATGTAATATATTGTTTTTTCGCTTTTTATTTAACACAACGATTAATGATAATTATACGCTATAAACCTTGCTTGATCAATAAGAAACTTATATACGGAAGCACATATCAAAGTATGTTGTAGTTATCGAGAACTAAGCTAACAAAGGTTCGGCCCCGGTGAAACGCATACTAGCTCCCTTGTTCACCTAGCTCACCGAAGGTTGGCAGCAGTCGAGAGAAAAATGTCTGGCAATTAAAAAAAAATTATTCATTTGTTCGCAAAACATCTACGAATAGGTATTCATATACAGATGCGAGTAGTACAAGTGAAAACTCGTGTATATGAACGTGTATACGAGTCTTGTGTAGAAGATTTTCAAATGTGTATAATTCAGAAACTAATCATAGAAAGTTGATGAAATTTGAAACTGTTTATCAGAGATACAAAAACTACGACATATCACAAATTCAAGCAAATTAACTGAAAACGTTTTTTCCTCATAAATCGCACGGAGTCCGCGATCTGCGATTATATAGCGATCTGCTTTCATCTAAATATTCTAAATCAACCGACATGAACAACATTAAAATGTTGAACTCACTTGCGAGAGTAAATCTTTTTTCGTCGTGTAATTTCGCCGGTATGCGCGTCGGTGATCCGTCGCTGAGCGGTCGGAGAATTGAAACGAGACAATCTGAAAATGAGACATCCTAATGGCGGTCTTGTGTGAGAAGCGGAGTCGCGGCGGACCGGTTGTAAGGAAGGGTGGCTCGGCCTTCGGGGATGTCGGAGAGAGGAATTAAAGATATCGGCGAGGGACCCGGTGTCGGCGGATCAAGAGAAGGATGTCATGGTGTCGCGAGATAGGGATCGATGGGGTCCTCTCCGAAGGCAGGGGGCAGCGGATAACCATGCGCTATGTCGAAGGCACGCCCCGGATGGTGCGGAGTGCAAACACTGTCGGAAGTCTCTGTGGTGACATTAGTGGTTGGCAGCTTTGATCACCTCGAACCCAGGTATAGATCGACCATTTTCTTCCCTTACCCCTGTACGACGGTCAGTCTAGATCAGCTCGAACATTTTCGGACGACTGTCGAATATTTTATGTAGCGACTATTCAAAAATAGCATTTATGAGACTTATTTTACTGTTAGATGTAAATAATATCTCGATCAATTTCATCTCCGGTCACAAAAAAAAGTTGGAACAAATGTTAAAATTAAGTTTGAAAAACATTAAAATTATAACGAAGTTGTTGCAGCATATAATGGCAGCTTATCCGAATATATAATTAAAATTTTTAGAATGCATAATGTAATAAATGTATCGTGCCTTGTAAACAAGATGCGAACAAGACACGACTGTAATACACGTCGTAAACATTTAATTCCCGAGTTCAAAGTCCATTTACGAGAGTTGGCAATAAAAATGCGTGTATCTCGCACCTTGGCCCACCGTAATATTGTATATCAGACGAGGATCCACGAAATGTGCTGTAAATAGGTCAAATATTTAGGCAACCCAGATGAGACATCGGTTGTATACGCGGTGACATCAATGGCCGACAATTTAGAGCCTTGGCTCCAGGTATACTACTCGCGCAGCGCCTTTGTCCCTGTCCGTCTCAGATCTTTCGTGAAAACCCGGCCTTAATAGACCCCATCGATAATTTGGTTGTCTGTGGTATAAACAGAACGACACTCAATGATCTATTCTATATGTCGTAACAGCAACACGAAAGGGACCGCGAAGTCACTTTTCGGTTCAGAATGGCTCCTTTGACATCATTTAAGGGCGCTTTTAGGTTTTCCGAGACAAACCAGAAAATTCAGATTTTTCGAAACATTGGTCTCGGTTTTCTCTAATAAGATATGTATTTTATGATTTACTCCAGAAATTATTTACATTTAGCCATTGTAATATTTATAGCAATTTTCTTAAATTATTTTATTTAAAAATGCTTTAAAACAATTATTTAATTTATATTTTATTTAAAAAAATTAAAAACTCTTCTATTAAGTACACGACTTAGAAAAAGTCTCGTATACTAATAATTTATAATTAATATTACTTGTTTCTATAAACAAGGTTATTTCGTGCAATATTTCTTGAATGCAATTGATTATGCAATTGATTATATATGTATAATAATAGCAGTAATGTCGCTATACGTTCATAAAATTATAATTGTCTCGTATCACTCGTATCTGGATTGAAAATATATTCATTTTTTTGCGCGATCGTTTTACCTACCTATAGTGTAATAGCTTAAACAAGAATGAGTGGTGGAAAGATATTTATAGTTTATGGCTCTTTTTCTCAGCGATTTTCCTCGTCGACAACAAGGTTTTTACGTGTCAGGCTCAATTGGGACGTCGTATAGCTGCACGATCCGCATAATATTAAGAACGCAACAGCGAAACGGTATGGCCACCCAAGATGCGCTAGCATCTTGTTTGCTGGGTGCGACGCACGAGCCGGACTGACTTTGAACGATCTTAATGCTTGGACGATTTCATAAGGCGACGACATCCGTCGGTTACAAGTGTCTGTGAAATCAGCCGCGTTATGATTCATAAATAACCTGGCTTTCAAAGCGCTCTTTTTTTAAACTTCGTGCTTTGTGCATTTACATGATTATAATCCAATTATATAAGAAAGTAATATTTTCTAAATCAATGTCGAACTAAAAGTAGATCAGATTTTATCTCGTTTAAGCAACTTAGATATGCGATTTATAAGAAAATTTGTAACCAGATTTATGAAAATTATAAACAAGGAATTATACCAAGCGGCTTTAAGCAATTAATTTAATGAAAGAGATAAACGATCGAATAATTGCGAATAGACGAAATTCATAGACAGACATTCTTTTATGTAAACGTAAATTTTATTTATAAGAACCCTCGTGCTTTCTACCGGCTCATAAATGCATGAACACATCGCGATACGGATAGCGTTGCGATTTCTATCCATCTAAAATCACGTTTTACGAGCAGCGGCATATTCCACCACCTGCAGTTACACTAGTTGATTTATCAAGAATTTGCAAGAAACATTCACGCCTGTTCCAAAAGTTCTTACTTTTCATCTTTTTGTTGAAGTACTTACATGTGTTTTGACGATACTTTACTTTGATATACAACTTGTGTTGCGAGATCTCATCCGCAGGCGGTCTTCCATTTCGTCGCGCAAAAGGATCTCTGGAAAACAGAAATGAAATCATGTGTATAGTTCGAACACAGCAATTGTGACACATGCAGCATGTGTATGTGCGTAAGATACACATGTAGGATACACAAGGATGAATGGAAACAACGTGTAAAGTACGGTAAGTTTATTAGGTACACGGAAAGAACG